>NW_021835995.1:190000-222794 GCF_006345805.1 Octopus sinensis
AATCCTGGGCTGCGGCGAGGCTGGAGCACCGTCTTGAAAACAAAATTGGTAAAATAACCCCAGTACTTATTCTGGCGAAAGTAAAGATACGCACACCGGGTGTTTAGGGTAAGGGTTAGGGCTTTTGTTACGCCGAAACGGGTGGTATGCGTATTCTTTACCTCCGCCTTTATTCTATTGGTCTCTTCTACAAAATAGCTAAGTTACAAAGATGTAAACAAACCAACATCGGTTGTCACGCGGAGGTAGGGGAGACATACCACCCACAAATGTGACGAGCTTCTACAGTTTCCGTCTACCGTTCACTCACCGGGCAATGGTTATTTCACGGCTATTGTAGAAATCATCAAGGTGTCGCCCACACAATGAGACTAAACCTGAAACCACTGCTTCCTGAGCAAGTTTCTAAACCACATAGATATGCCTGCTCCTATAATCAACAAAAGTTACAAATGTATAACAGAACTTCTTCCTTTTTTTTTATGTTCATCATAAGGTTTCACAAACCAATGTGTTTCTCACAGACACGTCTCGGCTTTATTAAACGAAGGTTGTGACATTCATGCCCTTCCGTAGGTCTATAAAAACAATATTTAATCGTTGTTTTAGTCCTGTGACTGCAGAGCCAAGGAGGGAAATGGAATTATTTGACGAAGTACCTCCTAAAAAAATTTTTCGAGAAGATTAGCCCCCCCCCCACCACTACCCCGATAGGCCGAAAGCAGTCCCCTTGCAAAATTTCTCTTGGCGGTCCATGCCCTTTCAGAGAATATTGTAGAAGTCAAGCAAACAAAAAGAGACTAAAAATCGCAATCAAATCTGGAGCCAACGTGGGAGCCTCTTCGCTGTTACTTCGCTTGCTAGAAAAAGCAGCTAAATCGTCTTCAAATCACAGTTCCTGATATACATAACAACAGCGAAGTTGTGAAGGAAAAGGGCTCTGAATTAGAGGGGTAAATAAAGGTTAATTTTATAAAAGTCTTTCAGAATCTTAATTCCTGTCGTATGAATCAAAGATATTTGGAGAGAAAAAAAAAGGGTGTGGGCAATTCCTGTCCTTTTCCTTCTCCATGAAGTAGATGAAGCAGTTCTAAAACTCTACCAAAAAGACAATATATAAGTTGTTCCATCAACGAACGAGGTTAAATAATAGACAAATTACCCACAAATCTGAACTAATGGGATCTTGTAGAAAATTCCGTCCTTCAAACAGAAAAGATCCAACTAATGTCTTAAGAAAAAACAACGCCGCATTCAGGGATATAGTCCGAGCGACAATGTCTAGAAGACAAATAAATAAAAAAATAGTCAGGAACGTAACAACTAGGGTACTTTTAATCATGATGAGTTTACTTAATCAGACTATACCTAGGGTTAAATACTATTATTAGGGAGGCAAAAAATGAAATGGTTCCGTCCGGGCAAGTTGACCGGGGCGCAGCAGACTTCTGTCGCAAAGACTACTTTTACCATTATGTATGGATATTAGTTACCGCGATAATGAGAAGGAGAAAAAATAAACGTAACGACAGAGCAATTAGTTTGAAATGGAAGATAATTTACTATTTGGGAAGTGGACTGTACTTTATATTTCATTTTGCCTCTTTAGGCTGCTGTTATTTCGTCGCCTTGGTAACCAAGGTAGTCAGGGAGGGAGCTGAACAGATTGTCTGTGTGTGTGTGGTGTGTGTGTGTGTGCGTGTGTGTGCGCGTACACACATGTATGTATGTATGTACACCACTCCTTTATTCGTCTGTTTATTTATTGTTTATAGACAAATAAATGAGCAGCAGCTTCTCGGATTTGAGTGTATGTATGACTTTTATGCATAGACAGACAGATAGATTGATAAATAGATAGATATATTCACACATACACATTATATCAACTCGCAAAATTGAATTGAGTTAGTCTGTCGGTGTGTTTATATATATATATATATATATATGGCGATCGCCCCATATATATATATATATATATATATATATATATATATATATATATATATATATATATATATATATATATATGTGTATGTATATATATAAAAGATCGCCATCACAGCAAGGAAAGAAAGAAGACAGAGGGACAGAAAAGAGATATTCACACACAGAAAGAAGAAGAAAAAAGTGGAGAAAAAGGACATGAAATAGTATAGTGAAGAGAAGAAGAAGAAGAAGAAGAAGAAGAAGAAGAAGAAGAAGAAGAAGAAAGAAGAAGTTAATTGGAAATGTACTATTAATTGAAAATACTCTTTAGTTCGAGAAAGTCGGTAAGAGAGATTGAAGATTAAAAAATAAAGAAAACGAGAAAAGAACCAGATATGAGAGAAGACATAGGAAGTGAAACACACATACGTACATACATATGTATGTGTGTGTGTGTATATACACACGAACGCATACATTTATGAAGATGAAAATAGAGAGAAAAGAGAAGACACTGAAAGAGAAAGAGAAAGAAGCAGTGGATGTATGTGTGAAAGCAGGACAACGTGTGTAAGATATATATATATATATATATATATATATATATATATATATATATAGAGAGAGAGAGAGAGAGAGAGAGAGATTTGGTGCGAGAGAAAGCGTATGAATGTGAGACAGAGAGAGAGAAAGACACTGAAAGAGAAAGAGAAAGAAGCAGTGAATGTATGTGTGAAAGCGGGGCAATGTGTGTAATATATATATATATATATAGATAGAGAGAGAGAGAGAGAGAGAGAGAGGGGGGGATTTGGTGCGAGAGAAAGCGTATGAATGTGAGACAGAGAGGAGAAAGTGTGTGAGAGAATGTTTGCGTGTGTGTGTGTGTGTGTGTGTGTGAAAGAGAAAGAAATAGAAAAGAAGAAAGAGCGTGTGTGAGTAAAAACAACGCAAGACAATAAGATGTCCTGTATTCTTTGTTGTGTGTATTTATTCTACATAGTGTACAATAACGCCATAGTCTGAATCTTGTGGATGTAACTGTATCAGGAAGAATAAATAATAAATATAAATATATTTATTTATATATTGGACACAGCAGTAGGACAAGTGCGTGCGCGGGTGCGTGTGAAAGTGATGCATGTGTAGACACGGATAGATAGACAGACAGACAGACAGACAGATAGATAGATAGATAGATAGACAGACAGACAGATAGATAGATAGATAGATAGACAGACATATAAATAGACAGATAGATAGACAGACATATAAATAGACAGATAGATAGACAGATAGATAGATAGATAGATAGATAGATATAGATAGATAGATAGATAGATAGATAGATAGATAGATAGATAGATAGATAGATAGATAGATAGATAGACAGACATATAAATAGACAGATAGATAGACAGATATATAGATAGATAGATAGATAGATAGATAGATAGATAGATAGATGATAGATAGATAGATAGGCATAGATAGGTAGATAGATAGACGGACAGACATAAATAGATAGATAGACATAAATAGATAGATAGAGAGATAAACAGAGACAGATAGATAGATAGATAAACAAACAGATAGATAGATAGATAGATAAACAGATAGATAGATAGATAGATAGATAGATAGATAGATAGATAGATAGATAGATAGATAGATAGATAAACAGACGTACATACACACACATACATACATTCATACATACATACATACACGTGCGTCCACATTCTATTGATAGAATGAAGGGCTCTATCTCTCTCTTTCTCTTTCTTTCTCCCATTAAGTATTTTGGCACTTAAGCCTACTTACCGGAGCCGGCCTGGTCAGGATAGCAACTTTCAAAGTTTACGTTCGGTTTTTTTTTTTCCAGTTAAATTTCTCTCCAGCTGCTATTTCGGAAAGTCCAGTGTGGTTCTGGTAGATGCGATAAAAATATTATCTTTCTTCACTTAACACATCAAAATTGCCTTTGTCTGTTTGTAGACATGAGATCTAATAAAATTACTGTCGCAGCTCGCTTATTATATATATATCAAAACAACTTGCAAATGTGCGACAGTCTATTATTCCTCTCTATGTTTTCCAAATTGACCATTGATCACTAATTAATAATTTGATTGCTAAAGATGTTAGATTTCAGTAAATCTTTGGCAGACTTTAACATTATTGAACACTAATTAACAAAAGATGCTCAGAAAAAGACACGTGTTGGGATAAAGGGTGTGCGGCAAGGAGTCACTCTGCCGTAATTAAAGGTAAAATTAATTTAAGGTATAACTAAAAAAGGGGAAACAGAAGTCCCTCTGGCCCCCGCTTGGTTGTTGATTACCACCTTCAGCATTCAGAATGGATAAGAGTAAGGAAACTGAAAGTCAACAGTCACAGTTTTGCCTCTATTTATGTGGCAATGCACGCACGTTAAACATAAATAAACATTTGTACTTGTGAATGGAAGCGGGAGACAGAAATATTCTCATCACCCTTTTTCTCTCTCTTGGCGCCTGCTAAACCACACTGCTTTTCACATAGACAAACTCAGATATCTTCTTTATCTTTTTCCTCTTTTTTTTTACACCACCAATAGCTAACAACTTACCTAACAGGCTGATGATATATACCGGCGCTTTCCACTTGCGCCGGACTCTTTGTCACTCACATTACAGCTTAACACTTCAAAACGTTTCTTACGTTTTTTGTTTTTGTTTTTACTTGATTTTTTGTTTGTGTTTTTTTAACGTCTGCTAAATTTTCCAAAACGAAAGTGTTATACATTTTTTTATTCATACAATTTCTATTATTTATTTCCCATTTATATAATTATTTATCGAAAAAAGTAATTCTTCGTTAATATTTATAGAATAAATAGCATATTTGGTCATACTCGGAATCAATCGGCGGCAGCTTACGGAACTTACCGAACATAGTGAAAATAAGCGGTAGCTGTGTAGCTATAGTTGGCAATTTATCTTTATTATTTTAACTTTATATATTGTAATTCACTATAATATAAGAAACTCTTATCCTTCATAACATTCTCTTATAAAAAAAATTTTTCTATTAACACGCAAAAATATTTTAGCATGTATTAAATAAAAATGGTATTTTGCTAGCAGTTATTATTTTATTATGTAGCTTGTAGTTAGTCTTGGTTAATTAAAAAGTCCTTTTGAACTTAAGTAGTCGGGCGGAGAAATTAAAAGCGGGTTGACGAAACAATAAATTATTTAAGAGCCAGTATCGTTTCGCCCTTGATATTGGCTAAAATTGAATATTTTACAAATAAACAATGATCAAATATGAATTAATCTGAGAATAAGTAAATTTAAATTGAATGAATTATATTTAACGAATATTAAAATGTTCTTAAATCATCTACTTAAAAAGTGAGTGATAATTTTCAAACAATGCTTATTATAACAAAGAAATTTCGTTTCGTACATTTGGCTCGTTATTTTTTTACATATAACAATGGTAAGTTTATATTAATAGAGCTGACCGTTGTGCAAGGGATCTTGGGAAAATTTATATTTAAATTTTCTCCAAATAAATTACTTTAGTATTTTAGAATTAAACCATTTAATTTAGTAGAACTGCCACTAAAACGATAAATTAAGGTTTCTCCTACATTTTAAAATAATTTCGTTTCAATTTTATATAGATAAATTATTTATTCAACGGAAATTTAAATCGACCTTGATTTTCCGAAAAGTGAATCAGCGAAATAAAGTTTTTTTTTATTTATTTACTTTTCTATATTTTTTTTAGTTATTGCATTTTCTTTCTCTTCCTTTTGATTCTAATGAGATTAGAGTTACTTAATCAAATTAATTCCATAATTTTCCAAAAAAAAAAAGAAAGAAAACCAAGCATTCATGAAAGTATTCTAAGTAACATCATCATATCTCTTACGTCATAACGAATATGCAAATAAGCTCCAGAAACGAAGACAGACCTTGACTGATGGAGAGGTCTTCTATCATAAATATGTCTAAATAGATATATGTTTATTTATTATTTGTTTGACTTGGAGTCGTATAGCTGGTGTTTTGAACAATATTCACATCTTTGCGAGTGGTTTGTAGTGGTAGAAATAAAAATAGTGGTCGATCAGTCAAATATCTCTGCGACCCAATTTCGAAGACTAATACTTTTTGAGCTACAAAATGACCTTGAGAATACAATAAACCTCAACATTTGAGTTTCTTTTTATAGCAAGACTATTTTGTATATTAGATGAGATTTTATCAGATTTGTTTTAATTTCCCCGTGTGTATACGTAAGTGCGTATGTCTAATAATGAAAGTATTTAAATTTTTTTAATAACACCCATTATTAGTTTTTCTCCATATTTTCTCATTTTTTAAAAATTATTTCCCGTTTAATCATGGGGTTCAAAGAATATTTTTTTTTTTAAATTTATTTATAAATTTGATATTATGGAACTTTTTTTTATCAGTTTCAGCTAGAGGTTGTGGCCATGCTGGGGCACCGCAATTAAGTATAGAACATTTCATTCGGCTTCTGGTTAAATTAATTTTATTCTTCTGACTCTCTTTTTTCATTTTAATGAATAAATTTGTCCTTATCATTTCGATAGAATCAAATATAATTTTGAAAACATATTTATTAAGTAGGAGAGATTCAAAATTTTTCAGAATATCAGCAATACACATTTTTCTTTTCTTTTTTTTTCTTTTTTTTTTTTTGTAATGAAATAGAATTGGTAATTAGTGTTGAAGACAAACAAAATCTTTAAAAAGAAAAGATCCACTATGTTTTTTTGTTTTTTTTAAGTAGATATTATATTAGATTTTTAAAATATCTTAATCTAGATTCTCAACATGAATGTTATATGTGACTTACCTCCCTTACTATGTGGAGACGTTGACCGTCTTTGCATCATGAAGTTAACCAGCTGGTGGCAGATATTTTGTTCAGACTAGCGGATCAAATGTCTCACAAATTTACTTTATTTTACCAATTCAATTAACATATTAATTTCACTGAGCCCCCCCACACTGCCTCATCTTAACATTCTGTCAACTTCTACTGTTGCTATTTCTATGCATTAACTTTTTTTTTCCTAAGCCCTACGACCCGTAGGGCCAGCTCCCTTCTTTCTTTCCATGGCATATAAGGGACGAAAGTCATAACATTACCCCACTGAACAGAACACCAGTACGTTGCAGGATTTAAGGCCAGCAATCTTTGAGAGGAAGGGATATTTTGTCTGGCATGATCCACAACACTTGGCAGCTCACCATCTAAATGATAATAATGGTTTCAAATTTGGTCACAAGGCCAGCAATTTCTGAGGGGCGGTTAAGTTGATTACATCATCCCCAGTGTTCAACTGGTAATTATTTTATTTACCCTGAAAGGATGAAAGGCAAAGTCAACCTCGGATGAATATGAACTCAGAATATACAGACAAATGAAATGGCACTAAGAATCTTGTTTGGTAAGCTAACGATTCAGCTAGCTCACCGCCATGATTCTATCATTCTTTTACTTGTTTCAGTCATTTTGACTGCGGCCATGCTGGAGCACTGCCTATTAGTGGAGCAAATCGACCCCTGGACTTATTCTTTGTAAGCCTAGTACTTATTCTATCGGTCCCTTTTGCCGAATCTCTAAGTTACAGGGATGTAAACACATCCTATCGACTCCAGTGAGCCTAAAAGATTGGGTTTGGTTCTCATATTCTTCACTGTATATTAACAACCTACTTGTCACTTCTGCTAATGCTCCTACACAGACAATACCACACTTCATTCCTACTAAATGTCAGTAAACATCCACTCAGTTACCAGAGTGCAGGTACTTGATGACCTCACCAATGCTGATGCCATGAAAAAATCATCCAGTACACTTTGTAAAGTGGTTGGCATTGAGAAGGACATTCAAGTGTAGAGAGCATGCCAAAGGAGATCTGTAGGGCTTGGTGCAGTCCTCTGGCTCCTGTTGAACCATCCAACCCATGCCAGCATAGAAAAAAGGAACATTAAATCACTACCACCAGCATAGTAATTTCGATGTGTCCCATCACATCTACACTTTTTCCATGATCAGAGATGGTAGAAAATTTGTTTAACTGAGGCAAAACAACTTTGTATCTTTCCATTGCACAAACATAAAAATAATGGTTGACACCAATAAAACAATCTTGTCCTTGTCATTTGGCATTGCTAAACCACATTCAATTAAAACCACAAAATGTATATAAGTGCCAAGTCTTGGAATATCTCACATCCATTACATAAGGCCAGAGAATTTGATCTGGGATGAGCTCCAGAACTCATAAGACAGGCAATTATCCTGGTTTTCATGACCTATAAGTGATTGAGAATACAACACGTTTGATACAGACTGCATACGTGTTAAAAACATGTTTTATTCTTTGATACAGATCATACACAAATCACAATTTGTATCAAGTATTTGTTTTATACCCTTATAAATTAAGGGTCAGTTTAAATGGACGACCAGCATGAATGGGTTAATCCTGAGACCATTTGTTACCTGAAATGTTTGTAAACCCAAACTATTTTTCCCATAAGAAATTCAAGAGAAGGCACAGTGGATCCGAGCGCGGATGTGCACCAAGCAGAAGCTGGACAGCAACTGATGCTCTCCTCCCACCGATACTCCCAGTTTGTCACCAACCATTGCTGCTGCTGCTGCTGCTACCTTATATGTTTGTTACTTGAAAGACTTTTTGCCACTCAAGATGTTTTATGTTTGAAAAATTGTGAACCAATTTGTTTGTGATGAAAGGCATTCATAAATTGAGATTCCACTGTATTGTCTTCATTGAGCACCTGAGAAGACTAAAATCTTAATGATATGTGTCCTGGTTAATCTAACTTACTGAAGACCATTCTTTTCCTGAAGATAAAACAATGGAATAATTTTAAGAATTGCACAAGTAACACCTGCAAGTGAGTCTTGTTGTTGTTGTTAAGCAACAAGATGGGTAAGGGTGATTAGGTGATGGTCTAGGGCTTAGGGGCGGGAGAGCCCACACCTTGGAAAAAAAAAAACTTTGGTCGTCTTGTTGTAGTCGAGGGCTCTTCGTTGACGCTCAACACCACTGGGAAGTGGCCCTTGAAGTCGCTGGAAATAGAGATCTCCAGGTCCAAATTCTTGAACGGCTGCAAGTGAGTCTTGCACAAGTGACACTTGCAAAATGTATCGTACCTTTATATGGTACTTACTCTTGTCACTGATTATTTTCCATGTCGTTTTTACATTCTGAGTTCAAATTCCACTGAGACTGACTTTGCTCTCATCCTTTTAGGTTCAATTAGTACCAATTGATAACTGGGGTTGGTGTAATTAATTTATCCCCCACCTCCAAAATTACTGGCTTTGCACCAAATTTTTAAACTACTACTACTATTATTATTATTATTATTATTAAGATGTTGAGTGAGCAGAATCGTTAGCATGCTGGATGAAATGCTTAGCAGTATTTCACCTGTCACTACCTTCTGAGTTCAAATTCCACCGAGGTCGACTTTGCCTTTTATCTTTTCAGGGTTGATAAATTAAGTATCAGTGGGGTCGATGTAATCAACTACTCCCCTTGTGCCTTTAGTAGAATTTTTCAGGCCTTGTGCCTATAGTGGAAAGGATTATTATTAATGCTGTTGTTGTCGTTGTTCATTGACTGAGGTTTGTCAAATTCTTGGTCAAATTTATGTCAGCACAACCTTTAGTTTTCATATTCCAAATACTAGCAATTTCAAATTTTAAGGGATTGTATTTTCTTTTTACATCTTCTTACTTAACAATCCTAGAATCAAATGGGCATGATGGATCAATTATTATTATCATTGTTATCATTATTATTATTACTAACACTGTTGTCTCACTAACGGTGAAATATTTGGAATTAATTGAACCATGTTGCTGGCAATAACATCTGTTAATTCATTTTGACCGTCCTTTCATACATAAAAATAGCTTAATTAGTCTTGGAATTAATCAAGAAAAACCGGTTTCATTTTCTTTTCTTTCCTGCTGAAAAACAAAGAAGACATCCTAAGTGAGAGGTGTTAAATATTTTAAGCAACCATCATCATCATTTCGTGCCTGTATTTCAAGCTTGTGTGGGTTGGACCAATAAAATGAAAATATAGGTGCAGGTGTGGCTGTGTGTTAAGAAGCTTGCTTCCCAACCACATGGTTCCAGGTTCAGTCCCACTGCTTGGCACTGTGGGCAAGTGTCTTCTATTATAGCTTTGGGCCAACCAAAGCCTCATGAGTGGATTTGGTAAATAAAAACTGCATGGAAGTCTATCTGATGTGTGTGTGTGTGTCTGTCTGTCCCCCATACTGCCTGACAACTAGCATCAGTGTGTTTTATGTCCCATAATTTAGCAGTTCGTGGAGGCACATGGCCTAGTGGTTAGAGCAGCAGACTCACGGTCGAGGGATCGCAGGTTTGAAATCTCAGTCTGGGTGATGTGTGTGTTTATGAGTGTAATACCTAAGCTCCAAGCAGCTCTGGCAGAAGGTAATGGCAAACTTCTGCTGACTCGTTTGCCACAACTTTCTCTCTCTCTTTTCTCCTGCATCTAGCAGCTCACCTGCGATGGACCGGCATCCTATCCATGTGGGGTACCTATACGCCAAGGAAATCGGGAAACTGGCCCTTATGAGCCAGGCATGGCTCGAGAAGGAACAAACAATAACAATAAACTTAGCATTTCAGCAAGAGAAACCGATAAGAATAAGTGCAACGGTTTACAAAATAGAAAAAGTACTTGGTTTGATCTATACAATTAAAATCCTTCAAGGTGTTGCTCCTGCATGATCTGCAGTCTAATGATTGAAGCAAGTAAAAGAAAAAGAATAGAAAAGATGAACTAAAATAGATGAAAAAATAACATGCAATAATCGACATCAGTGAACCTCTATGAGATGAACTGGAAGGGAGGGAGCCAAGGAAAGGGCTTCTAAGTGGTCATTCAATGACTTGCCAGATATTGCAGTCAAATTTCTTTCATATCTGCTGTCTTAAAAAGGACACATTGAACTATGTATACCTAGCTATAACAAAACTGGGATGGTCATGAATGGATTACCTTTGATTGTACATCTGCTCAATCATGGCTAAATTGGGGCGAAACAACAACAGATTTAAAATACAAAATCAATTAAATATTCACATCATAGGCAGAGGAATGGTTGTGTGGTTCAGAAGGTGGCTCTGCAGTCACATACCTTCAGGTTCAGTCCTACTGTGTGGCACCTTGGGCAAGTATCTCCTACTATAGCCCCAGGCCAACCAATGCGCTATGAGTGAATTTGGTAGATGGAAACTGAAAGATGCCTATCATATATGTGTGTATGTCTTTGTATTTATTTCACAAATACACATCTCTCTCCCTCTCTCTCTTTCTTTATATATATATATATATATATATATATATTATCATCATCATCATCATTTAATGTCTTTTATTCATGCTGGTATGGGTTGAACGGTTTGACTAGGGCTGGCAAGCTGGAAGGCTGTATCAGACTCCAGTCTGATTTGGCGTGGTTTCTATGGCTCGATGCCCTTCGTAATGCCAACCACTCCAAGAGTGTAATGGGTGCTTTTACAAGCCACTGGCATGGGTGTCATTTGCATGACACCAGTATCTACCACAACTGCAGTTTTACTTGGCTTGATGGGTCTTATATATATATATATCATCATCATCATCATCATCATCATCGTTTAACGTCCATTCTCCATGCTAGCATGGGTTGGACGGTTCGACCGGGGATCTGGGAAGCCAGAAGGCTGCACCAGGCTCCAGTCTTATCTGGCAGTGTTTCTACAGCTGGATGCCCTTCCTAACGCCAACCACTCCGTGAGTGTAGTGGGTGCTTTTTACGTGCCACCTGCACAGGTGCCAGGCGAGGCTGGCAACGGCCACGGTCGGATTGGTGTATTTTATGTGCCACCGGCACGGAAGCCAGACGAGGCGGTGCTGGCATCGGCCACGAGTCGGATGGTGCTTTTTACGTACCACCAGACCAGGGATCCTGCCTGGTTCAATTTGATTTCGATTTCGCTTGCCCCAACATGTCTTCGCAAGCAAGGGGGTTGGCATGGGTGCCTGTTGTACGGTCAGATTGGTGTATTTTACGTGCCACCGGCACGGAAGCCAGTGGAGGCGGCGCTGGCATCAGCCACGAGTCGGATAGTGCTTTTTACGTACCACCAGACCAGGGAACCTGGCTGGTTCAATTCGATTTCGCTTGCCCCAACATGTCTTCGCAAGCAAGGGGGTTGGCATGGGTGCCTGTTGTACGGTCAGATTGGTGTATTTTACGTGCCACCGGCACGGAAGCCAGTGGAGGCGGCGCTGGCATCGGCCACGAGTCGGATAGTGCTTTTTACGTACCACCAGACCAGGGAACCTGGCTGGTTCAATTCGATTTCGCTTGCCCCAACATGTCTTCGCAAGCAAGGGGGTTGGCATGGGTGCCTGTTGTACGGTCAGATTGGTGTATTTTACGTGCCACCGGCACAGAAGCCAGTGGAGGTGGCGCTGGCATCGGCCACGAGTCGGATAGTGCTTTTTACGTACCACCAGACCAGGGATCCTGGCTGGTTCAATTCGATTTTGACTTCGATATATATATATATATATATATATATATAAGTCTTATCTAAGTCAACATTCTAATATCCAAAAGCTGATGAACTAACTAAATTGTTTCTCCATTTCCTTATTTGTATTATAAATTAATGGTAAAATATTTATTTACCTTCACCCATTTAATACAATAAATAAGTTAATTGCATTGCAATTAAAAACATCTACACATACATATATACATACATATGATGGGCTTCTTTCAGTTTCCATCTACCAAATCCACTCACAAGGCTTTGGTCGGCACAAGGCTATAGTAGAAGACACTTGCCCAAGGTGCCATGCAGAGGGATTGAACCTGGAACCATGTGGTTCGTAAGCAAGCTACTTACCACACAGCCACAAGAACAAATATTTCAAGAACTAAAAATAAAAGTCTTAAACTTAAAATCAGTCTTAAGAAATTCAGTAAGCTATACATTTCTGTCTAGAAATGTTTTTGTTTTATTATTATTACTTCTTCCTAGATTGGAACAAGAAGAAGCTTGCCAAGTTTTATTTCATTGAACATTGGTTTCCAGATAAGAAGGAAAGATATATATTGAGAAGTGGAAGAATGTAAATAAATACATCATGTCTCTAATTTAAATGTCTGGGCTACTTGTAGCTATGTGATGCCTCAATCATATCTTGTGACCACAACTTTAAACAATGATGAAGACACAAGCAATCAAAATTGCCAAAGATAATAAAGATTTCGATTTCATAACATTGGCAAAATATCTTTGTAAGTCTAGCAAAAGCTAAAACAGTTAAATATAGTAATAATTTAAGCAGCACGAGTAGAAAGCTGACTCCAAGTAATCTGATAAAAGCAGTTAACAAAATATGTCTTATTAAACCGTGGAAGTTTGCAATTGGAAAATAAAATGGGGAAAGTATTTCATAACTTGGCCGCATAACAAAGGTTTGTGTGAGTGAAGGAGTGAGTGAGTGAAGGCCTGAGTGAGTGAGGGAGTAAATGGGGGTGAGGGAGGGAGGGAGGGAGTGAATGAAGGAGTGAGGGAGGGAGTAAGGGAGTGAAGGAATGAGTGAGGGAGTGAGTGAATGAAGGAGGGAGGGAGTGAGGAAGGGGGAGGGGGAGTGAGTGATAGAGGGAGTGAATGAATGAGTGATAGAGTGAGGGAGGGAGGAAATGAAGGAGTGAGTGCTTATGGTTACATATATGTTTTTCCCGAAGACCAGAAACAAACAACCTCGCATGTATAGTAACCAGGGTATGACAACCTCGCTTGTATGACAGTGATGCTCATTTACAACCATAGTGTGATGTCTAAACAAAGGTAGGTACACACACACACACACACACAATATATAGTATACATATATACAATGGGTCTCTCCTAGTTCCCATCTATTAAATCCACTTACAAGGCACTAGGTTAAAGTAGAAGACACTTCTTTAGGTGGGACTGAACCTAAAACTATGTGAATTCAAAGCAGGCTTCTTAACCACACAGCCATTCTGTACCCAATAATAGAATAAATGAAAATAAAGAAGAACAAATTCAGAAATTCTATTTTATTAGACTTTCGTCTTTTGACTCTTCAGAACATGTAATGTGAAATGGCTTGGAGTAAGTAACAAACCCAAATCAAAATTGAAATAAAAAATAATCTTCAATTGTTCATTACTTGAGAAAAATTAATCTTTATATATAAAACTGAAGTTGTGTGTGTGAGAGTCTGTCTCCTCCGATTTAGATTCCTAACTACTCCCACATTTTGCGGTACAGTTTAATCAAAAGCGGGTATCTTATAGTCGTGATTCATAACGAGCCCTTCTGGGTATTAGTGCGTGTCTACGATGAGTCTATGATGATAAAAAAATTTACCATCATTTTTTCGCATTTTTTGCTTGGTTTATATAAGGGAAGTAACTCTCTAAAATGCTTATATAGTTATTTCCCTTACAAACCCGAGCAATGCTGGGTGATACTGCTAGTTATATATAAAGGTAAAATATAATTTTATTTTTCATAAGGCAAAATGTTGATTCTTATAGAGATAAGTTAGTATATTGTTTTAAATCATTTTGCTTCATTTCATTTTTTACATCTGCATTCTGATTGGGCATCAATTGGATAAAACTTTTTGATAAATCTATTTTCTGTGGTGGGATGTTGGCCCCTGAAGGAAAGCACCATGGATTACAGCATCAAGTGGAGAATTCTGGAGTGGTGGAAGTCTTACTTTGAAAGCAATAGGAAGTGCAAGCTATACCTGACAGAGAAAAGAATTACAAAGAACTCTCTCTCTCTCAGACATCTAAACTGCAAAAGCAAGATGTTCTGATCATGTCCACATGAAAGGAAATATGTGCATAGATTCTGGCAGACTGCAACATGATTATAAAATGAATATGTGTGTGGCCTTGTGTTTGTCCCCACTCACCACCACTTGACAACTGGCATTGGTTTGTTTACATCCCATAAGAGACCAACAGAATAAGCAGCAGATGTGACAGTATGAACTGAGATCAATTTGTTCGACCAAACCATTTGAGGTGCTGCTCCAGAATAGCTGTAGTTCAATGACACAAGGGTAAACTATCTACACTTTGCTCTTCACTCTGGGGTTGTAGACCTTTGTTGCCAGTAGCAACAGCAGAAGTTCTGTGAACTTTTCCCAGAATGTTCTTATCTTGCCTACTATACTTTTTCAGAGCCACCATTTACCTGGCTAATTTGGAAGCAAAAACTATCAACTACTTCATGTGAACCATCTGGGCATTTAAGAGAATCTCTTTCTGGTATGCTCATTGTGTATCATTATCATCAGGCATCATCATCATCATCATCATCATCATCATTTAACGTCTGCTTTCCATGCTGGTATAGATTAGATGGCTTGGCAGGAAATGGTAAGCTGCAGAGCTGCATCAGGATCCAGTCTGACTTTGTCTTGCTTTCTACAGCTGGATGCCCTTCCTAAAGTCAACCACTCCAAGAATATAGTGGGTACTTTTTACATGTCACTGACACTGGCCACAACTAATATTTCACTTTGAGAAATCTTTTCAAGCACAGCAAATCATCAAAGGTTACGATCACTTGTCATCTCCTTCATAAGACCCAACATTTGAAGGTAATGCTTCACCACCTGGTCCCATGTCTTCCTGAGTCTACCTCTTCAACAGTTCCTTCCACATATCTCCATTCAAGCGTCTCAACAATCTGACCAGACTTACCTTTCAAAATGCCTATACTGGCAATGCAACTCTGAAGGGATGTATGGGGAAACGGAGGTAAGATGAGGTGGGGGATCTGCGGCTTTTGGCACCTAAAAGGAAGATTCAAAATTCATTTGCAAACAGACATGTCATAATAGGTATCCTTGCATTTAATCTCCCATCATTCATATTACATTCAATCTCCCATCATTCATATTACAATCATTCATATTACATTCGCTGCTCCCCCTTTAGTACAATAGGTGTTAGTACAAATACAATTAATCAATTAAATAAGTTAAACAAATAAATAAGAGTAGGGCAATTAATTCATTACATATAATTAGTTGGCTAATTGACTAAGCAATAAAATAACTACACCGCTGGTCATGGTTAGTTTTGTTTTCTGTTGGGGTGAAGTAACAAGGTACAGCGTTTTGTGTTGCAGCAATGTGGGTGACACTACAGGGGGGATGGTGGTGTTGGTGGTTGGTGGCAGAGGAAGGGTTGCCATGAGAGGTTCCAGTTCAGAAGAGAGATTTCCAGTATAGGTGGTGGGGGTGGGAAAGGGTGGGCACATTGCAGATAAGTAAACATAAAGCAAATTCATAAGTGTTAACAAAGAGATGACAGGAGAAAGGAGAGATGGAGCCAGCATCAGTTAATTAGATCAGGTTAAATAAATTAATCAAGTTAAATTAAATTAAATCTAGTTAAGTTAAATTAATACAGGTGAGGGCCAGTGAGACAGAATTTGGATCAATGTTGGGGGACGAAGACCAGCTTATCTTCTCTGTGCATATTTCAGCATGCATGTCTGAAAGGTAGCCAAAGGTAAGTCCTGCATACATGTATATATGTATATATATATATATAGACAGACATATATATACAGGTATATACCTATATATTTATATATACCTATTTATACATATGTGGAGGCGCAATGGCCTAGTGGTTAGGGCAGCGGACTCGCCGTCGCAGGATCGCGGTTTCGATTCCCAGACCGGGCGTTGTGAGTGTTTATTGAGCGAAAACACCTAAAAGCTCCACGAGGCTCCGGCAGGGGGGGTGATCCCTGCTGTACTCTTTCACCACTCTTTCTTCTGTTGACCTGCTTGCTTAGCCAGCGGGGTGGCGTCATTCGAAGGCTAAAACAATGCGAACGCATTGTGACCAGCGATGTGTAACAACGTCTGATGGTCTGGTCGGTCATGTGATATATACATATATATATATACATATATATATATATATATATATTTGATAACTATTAAAAAAATCATTATTGTTGTTGTTGTTGTTAATAATAAAGAGTATGGAGACTTGTACATCCACAAAATATATTTATAATCTTATACACCATATTATGTTGGTATGAGTTAGTTGGTTTGGCAGGAGCTGACAAGGTCAGGAGCCATACCAGATTCTGTTGTCTGGTTTGGCATGGTTTCTACAGCTAGATGCCCTTCCTAATGCCAACCACTTTACAGAGTGGACTGGGTGCTCTTTATGTGGCACCAGCACCAAATACATACGTATCGTTTATCTTTTACTTGTTTCAATTATTGGACTGTAGCCATGCTGGAGCACCTCCTTGAAGAATTAAAGATTAGTCTAAAAGATTAACCCCAGTACTTTCTTAAGCCCGATCCTTATTCTATCAGTTTCTTTTGCCAAACTACTAAGAATCTAACACTGGTTGCCAAACACACACACACACACACGTATTCAATGGGTTACTTTCAGTTTCTTCTACAAAATCCATTGGTCAGCCTAGGGTTATAGTACAAGATACCTTGTTTAAGGTACCACACAGTGGGTTTGAACCTGAAACCATATCATTGGGAAGTGAACTTCTTAACAACAAAGCTGCACATACATGTATGTATTTTCCTTTATGTGTCCCTGCCCATAGGTTGTGTTCATGCTGGGGTACCACCCTTATTATCACCTCTTCAATAGCCATTTTCATGTGGTTGGGTTTTGATGAATGTAGGACCTTGATATTGCTCCTCTCATTTGAATTTCTTGCTATGATATAGGCTCATCTGGGATCTGGATCAGAGGCTCAAAGTGCTTCTTGAAAACATCTACCCCCATTCCATGTAGATCTCTCAGATTTTTTGGTACATAAATAAATTTTGGTAACATATTAAATAGGTGTGGGGCTCTTAAATCCCAAGCTATTGCAGGGTTGCATTTACTGGTCATTACACTAGCTGGATGGTTAGCACCTTGGCACTGTACAATGACATCTTATTTGTGAGTCGGTATAACCCTAGATGCCAAGTTTGGTGCCAGCCCTTAGAATCCTCCACGTGTATATCACTGCATATCTTTCCATCTTCATCCCAAGAAATAAACTTATTATTCTTTCAACCTCTCTCAGTAGCTCCATCTCTCTGAAGCAATCTTCTTGGTGTAGCACTGTTGAATGCCTTGAGTTCCACAATTAATTTCACATTGTAGGGTGTTCATAGTTGAGAGCAGTAGTCCTAATGACTGAAGACAAATATCCTCTGTAGGACCACCACAGTTTCCTGGTCCTTTGTTCTGAAAGTTCTCAGACTCCTTCATGCCATTTTCCTGCACAGTGCCACCATCTTTGGGATATGTACATGAAATGTTGCCTATATCAATTCCCTGTCCTAAGTTTGAGTCTGGGATTACCGTTCTTTCTGGTTTGAAATATCTTTAATGCAATAGGTCGACACAAGCTGGTTGATAACAAAAGGCGTGGAATTTTCCTGCATTAAATTGAATGTTGTTTTTTTTTCAGCCCATTTATATATGGCATCAAGACCTTTCTGTAGAAGATTAAAATCAAGAGGATTCTTGATTGCTTGTGCTATTTTTGTAGTATCACTTTATAGCTAGTAAGAATGGCTGCCAATATAACTCATGGCATGCCCAAGAGAGTCACCACAAACAGCAGCAGTGCCAAGACAGTTCCTGAAACACTGCTCTCATTATTAATGTCTCTTTGAGAGAGAGCTTTGTTGGCTGTTACAGCCTGGCTTCATGTAATTGTCTACTATGCTGAGTCTTCGTAGGATTGACATATAATTCGACCACAGTCATCAACGACTCTTAATCAAGATAATAAGACATTCTCTCTCTTTTCTTCCTTCTCACTTACACTGAGAAACACTGTAAAGCTGGCAGCTCACAGCGGACTCTTATCCTGCTCTAACTTCACCTGTTATCTCCAGAGGTAATGAACCTCACATGAATGGAGCTATAATGAACCATGCGCTACCATAAAGATGGTCACTGGGAGTGAGTCGCATGAATGAGAACTAAAAATAAAAGACTATTGAATTGCACACCGTTTATAAACTTCTTCTTCGTGTTCCAGATCCTTAAGACTACAGAAATAATAGTAATGAGAGAAGGAGATACTCCACAGGTATCACAAGCCTTCAGTTAACACCCCCTTTGCACTACCATATGTCTTTCATACTGTGGAAAAAGAGGGGATTGCTGCAGCCATAACTGGATGAATAGGTTGTCTCAATAATGTGAACACCAGTGTCTCCTGGGGTGATGTATAACAGAGAGAGGGTACCTCACTCTGTTTTCGTTATTTATTATAGGTTACCTTTTCTTTCATATTGTCTCCATTTTCATAGTGTCTACTTTTGTGATTTTTTTTCACTGAATTAATACAAATGGTTAATATGATAATGTATATATCTTCACATAAATGCCTTTACTGTACTACAGAAAATGCTACCTATAGTGCTGAACATTATAAGGTAAACATGGACATTGTTTTATAAAATTTAAGTTTGTTAAAAAAAATACCTTTATAAAATAAGTATTTGTTATTTACTCACATTTTAACCTTTTTCTTCTTAGGTTGTTATCTTTTCAACAGTCTAAGTTCTTTGTCAGTTTCCTCTTGGGCAAAAAACATAGGTTGGCAATGTGAGTATATAAGAGCAAAAACAAAGGTTGGCAGTGTAAGTAATATTCTTTAGCATAGTTTAATACTATTTTTAGCTTATTTATTTTGTATTGCAATTCGTGAACAAAAGTGCAATTAGCTAAGATTTCTAATAGGCCAATCACTGGTTCACTGATTTTCTGTTAGCAAAAGTAACAAGGTAATGTCTATAATAGTACAGAAAAACATTTCACATAGTATTTAATTCATGAATACTGGGTTTTCAATTTCCTCACCACTTATTATGCTCATCACAGTTGTAAATAGAAGATAGATATACATATATATAACATACAAAGGGATTGCACAGAGTTTCAGTCTCCGAAATTCAGCTCACAAAATGCTGGTCACTCTGAGGTTATGATAGAAGACACCTGCCCAAGGTGTTGCATAGTGGAATTGTACATGGGACCATGTGGTTGTCAAGTGAATTTGTTAACTTCACAGCCATGCTTGCTAGTTACATTTTCCACAACAATAATTTTTAGTACTTGTACTTATCTGGTGCTAAAGATATTCAAATGTAGCTATCCGTCAATGAAGGACATAAAAACCCACAGCAGTCATCTTTAGCTTAATACTTAGTACAGCAGTTCTCAAGCTGACAAATACAACCACCTATAAAAATATAATAGGGAAAATTGTTTACCTCACCTATATGTATCATTCTTCTTTTTTAATGTTGTGTTGGACAAGTTTAAAACCAACTAAATTTCATCAACCATTGTGATTTGTGTACCTTTTTTCAATTGTTTCAGCTCTCTGTATGAGAAAGATTGTACAT
Organism: Octopus sinensis; assembly: GCF_006345805.1. NCBI lineage: Eukaryota > Metazoa > Mollusca > Cephalopoda > Octopoda > Octopodidae > Octopus > Octopus sinensis. The sequence continues at coordinate 210,514 of NW_021835995.1, forward strand.
TGAGAATTACCTCCCTTGCTTCACGCTTTACATCGTTTAACTGAGTAAGCCGAACTTCAACTCGAATATCGAAATTTACCTTTTCACTTGCGTCATAAATACAGTGATATACAGAATGAGAAACAAGATAACACTGCCACAGCTAAATCTTTGCAGATATATAAAATGTCTTAATCACTTTTGATGAGGTTTCATGGGTATCTATTTATATTCATAATCAGCGTCATTGCACTCTCTCTCTCTCTCTCTCTCTCTCTCTCTTTCTCTTTCCCTTTAATCACACATACATAAATATGTGTGTAAATGCACGCACGCACACACTCATCTTTTATTTATGTCATGCTAGGGAACTGGCTTGAAGAATTTTGGTCGAATAAATAAACTCCAATACTTATTTTATGTATGTATATCTGGTAATTATTCTATCGGTTTTCACAGTGTTTACTGTTTTATAAAATTAAATTAGAAAATTGGACAAAACAGAGAACACAATTGAAAAAAAAAATAAAGAGAAAAAAGGAAAAAACCAAAACAATTCACCACCTTGGGTTGAAAAGTTGGGAGCGCTGGGAAACCTTTCTAATGGCTATTGAGGCATGCCAGAATGCTTGTAGCATTGCTGCGGGTGATGGCGAGGCTGATGCGCTGGAACAGCAAAGCGCCCTCACAAGCCTCACCAGCTACCTCTGCAAAACGAGTTGCAAGTGAAGACAGGAATCTTGCTGTCAGTGGGCCGACCCCACCAAGCGTCTTGAGCGCGACAGGATAGAAAATGTGGTTGGTAGATAGATTGCAGTATTTCAGGATTTTGTTCAGCTCAGCCACAGACACTATGGATCTCGCCCTGACTGCAGCATCCAGGATGTGAGAAGAAGCGAAGGAGTCACTAACTGTGACATCCCAGACAAGGCATCTACTTTGCAACCAGGGACACAGGGTGAGGCCGTCAGGTCTCTTCCCATCATATCTGGACAATCCAGATGGTTCCAAGATGGAGGGGACGTTTGCCCGGGCTAAGCTCCTCTTAAGTATCAGGTTCAACTCTGAATGACACGTGAAGCGACCAGCATTCAGACAGCAAGAAAGACCATGGAGGCCTATGGAGTCGAGGAGCCTGCCACAATGATAGATCAAACCCGTGCATATGTCAGCTCCCACTGTGAGGGCAATGGAGAGACACAAAGTTCATCCAAGCTGAGTAGGATACCAACATTAGCCACAGGGATGGCATCAATCCAGTCACCTGAGTATTTGGCGCTAGCAGACAGTAAGCGGCACCTTGAAAACTGGTCTGACTGGATGAAGTCGAAGGTGTGCTTCGAAATTATGTTGTCCCAAGCTCTCTGACTCCGACAGTCCTTCACCTCCTCAGGAGCAGACAAGCCCAATTCCTTCCAGTGGTGGAGGCCTTCACCCAACTCCCTGTTGGAACTGGTCCGTGTTGGAGAGAAGAGGATGTTGCTCACCAGGGTGGAGCAAGCGTGGATGGAGTGTCGAACCACTAACTTACAGGACATAAATACACCAACAGTCGTTGTCTACCAATAACAGAGGACAAACAGACACAATGACACTCATACATATATATGCGCATGTATGAGTGTCATTGTGTCATTGCTAGAAATGGCAACCAAATCTCCTTTAAACCACACCTTACTAGAAGAGCTGAGATGAAGTGGTGAAGGCTGACCTCAGGATTCTGGGCTTAAAGAATGAAATGACAAAGTACTGGGACTTCTGGCAATAGGAAATTCTCAAAAAGTTTTGGCATCCTCAGCAAAATAACAGTGCAGAATATTTAGACACTGTTAATACACAAGAGTTCTTGATGGTTACTCTAGAAGATACATTCCTACAGCTGGTAACCAAACGTGCATTCATCCAGCTGCAGAAGAATTTGCAGTAATTATGCCAGATGTGAATTTGGAAATAGTACAACCACAAAGACTTCTGACACTGCATAAAAGGTGTGTTCCTGGTGAATCACTCCTTCAAGCAATCAATTCAATTCATCCAAATCATGATTCACTGCGGTTCCCATTGCTATTTCTATTTGGTGACAGGGAATTGAGTGTCAACTTTTAATGTTGTGGTAAGAGTCATAAAATATCACAGATGGATTTTTACAAAAGGCTCATGGTTCAGGGACATGATGTCCATTTCCGTCATAACTCAGGTTGTTTAGCTCAGGAATATTATTGTGATGTGTATTCCAAGATTGAAAAAGCAAAATTATAGTAGATTCGATCTAATGAAAAAGAATCAGTGCAGAAATTTATCAAAATATTCAGGATTACATGTATTCCCATAGTTCAAATATTGGCAAAAGAGTAATCAAACCTTTGACATTAATAAAGACCCACAATGGATGCAGAAACTTGACTAGGATTCAATGGCAATTGTTCCAAAGTTAAGGAAACCAAATTTCTTCATCACGTTCACATGTAATCCCCAATGGGAAGCATAATCACAGACACCGGCTGACAGAATATTTGATATGAAACTTAGAGATCTCTTATATGACATTTTGGGAGAGATTGCAGGGTGCACGTGGATTATAGTCTTTCAAAAGCATGGACTGCCCCATAGTCATATGTTGTTCATATTAAAAAAAGAATATATTAGATCCACAACATTATGAAAAGTTTGTTTATGCAGAACTCCCAAATCCACAAACAAACTAACTCTATTTCAACATGTCATTAAAACATGCTATATGGTCCATGTGGGAGAAATAAACCCAATGCAACATGTAGGGTTGATGAAAATGTGAAAATTTCCCTAAAGACTTTCAGGAAAATACTTTACTCAATTATAACAGCAATCCACTTTACTGATGTTGAAATAATGGTTCTACATTTACAAAGTCAAATGTTAAATTAGATAATTGTTCAGTAGTACCATATTCTCCCTTCTATTTAGTCAAATATGGAGGTCATTTAATGCAGAGATATGTACAGCTGTAAAAATCAGTAAAATATATTCAGTAACTATGCCTCTCCTGGTCTCGATGGTGTTACATACCTACTTCTCAAACGCGGTGAGTACTTTCTTCTAAACCAACTTTCACTATTCTTTCAATTCTGTCTTGACAATGGTGTTACTCCAGAGCAGTAGAAAACTGCCAGTGTTATCACTTTGTTCAAAAAAGGTGACCGCACATCGCCTGTCAACTATTGCCCTGTTAGTCTTACTAGCTGCATTGCCAAACTGATGGAATCCTGTGTCAGAGAAACCCTCTGGAACTTCTGGAAGTCACACAGCCTCATTCAGCCATCACAATTTGGATTTATTCCTAACTCCAGCTGCTGTAATCAACTCATCGAGTTTCTAGAGGACATTACCCGAATCACTGATTGTGGATCCAGGGTGGATGTTGTTTACCTGGACTTTGCTACGGCTTTTAATTCTGTGCCACACAAAAGACTTATGGTGAAACTCTCTGCAACGGGTGTAAGAGATGATCTCTATAACTGGTTGAAGTCCTTCATTATCGGCCGAAAAGAGGTTGTCACAGTTCTAGGACAGCACTCTTCCCCCTATGAGATGACATCTGATGTACCACAGGGATCTGTTCTTGGCCCCCTTTTATTTGTTGCAGATGTTAATGACATAGATGCCAACTTAAAGAATGCCACAGTGCTGAAATATTCAGATGACATCAAGCTGTACCTCAAAATAAAGAAGACAGATCCTGTACACTATAGATCTTTATTACAATCAGACCTGGACACAATGCAGCAGTGGATCGTGGACTGGCAACTCAAGCTGGCTGTGGCAAATGTACCACCATGCATTATGGGAGGAAAAACCCAGCATCTACTTCTTCCACAACACTAATCTCAAAAAAGTCTTCTTGTGAACATGACTTGGGCATTATTGTTGACAGCGATTTGCATTGGACAAAACACATTGCTAAAATTGCCAAGAAGGTTGAGGGTGTCTTGGCATCACTCACCAAGTCCTTTGTGAGCTGTTCTCTGGCTATCTATCTACGGCTTTATATAGCTATGGTGCGACCTCACCTGGAATTTGCATCACCAGTCTGGAACCCCTATCTTGCCCAGGATATTAATCGTCTGGAAACCGTTCAGTGATGTGCAACCAAGAGAATACCCTCCATCAGGCATTTGCCATATTCTGAACGCCTTACTTCCCTGGGCATGGATACATTGAAACTCCGACGTCTGGCAGCTGACTTGGCAGATACCCATAAAATTATTAACCATCTTACAAACAATAACTCTGAGCACCTTTTCAAACTCCACCTGTCTAACACCCGTGGACATGTTTACAAAGTCAGAAAACAGCACAGCTCCCGTGACTTTTGGAAACATTTTTTCATGCTAAGAGTTGCTGAAGCATGGAACAAACTGCCGGCATCAGTTGTTAGTTGCCAGAGCACTGCATCCTTCAAAACTTCCATGCTTCCTGAGATTCACCAACGCTACACCTGATTTTCTCCCCTCCATACACACGCAAGCATGTATCTAACTCATACACTGTTCACTTTCCAGATATTTGTACATTACTGCATATGCTTTATATGCACTTTTGAAAAGTTGTGGTGCACCTGAGCATTGTATACAATAATTTCATTATTATTTTAAAGGGGATTAGGTGACACTCAATGTTAGGAGACAAACCAATGCATTACAAACAGAAACACACAAAGATGAAATTGTAAATTATAGAGCTATTAATGGTGTAGTTTTCCCTACTTAGAAAGAAGCTGCAAGAAAACTGGGTCTTGCACATGATGACCGTGAATACTATTTAACTATGGAGTTTTCAAATATTTTAACAACTCCATATCAGCTACAAAAACTTTTCTGCTTTGACAAATTATTTACAGCATTTGGAAGACAACTTTCAGATCAAATGACAACTTTAGAAATAGAACATATTGAAGATAGCATACACAACATACATTACAATAAAAACTGAACTTATTTTAAGAGAATATGGTTTAACATCAGTACAGGCAACCAATTCATTCTGAAAAGCCTTAGAGATTTTCCACAGATCGAACAAGAATTTCTTTGATGAAAATACCAAAAAATTAAATTGTGATCAACAAGCAACATTTCAGATCATTAAAGAGGCAATTCACAAATCAAAAGCAGATACTCACTGTCACAAGATTTTCACTGCTAAAACTTTGTTTATTGATGGGCCAGATGTGCCAGGTAAAACTTTTCTCTACAGCATCATTCTCTCCGATATCCACAAAGAAGGAAAGATTGCAATAGCAATTGCATCATCTGCTGTAGCTGCATTGCTATTTGCTGGATGTACAACAACTCGTTCAGTTTTCTCCGTCCCTTCAATCCAGTTAGTGATGTCACATGTAATGCATCCATACAGAGTAACAAAGCCACTTACATCATTCAGGCTGATGTTTATAATTTGAGATGGACTACCCCCATGTCTCACCATTTCCTCCCACTTCCCAGAAGCATTAGATCGAACATTAAGGGATTTTATGAAAATGGTTGACCCCACGTTTGAACATGTTCTGCTTGGAGGAAAAGTAATAACTTTTGGTGAGGATTTTGTTATCTGTCATTAAACTTAGAGGCTGAGCACAGACAGTAGATGGTAGTTTTAACAATACATCTTTATGAAAACTTGTAAAAACATTTAACTGACAGAAAACAGGCAATTAAAATCATATGCACAGAATTCAGAAGACCAAAACAACCAAATTCAGTTCAATAACTTTACTTCATAAAGAAAACGGTTATGTAGAAGCAAATGGCAAAATTTTTATACCCCAGGGATGTAATATTGTTCATGATTTCAATGACCTCATTTCCTTGGTTTTAATAGTAATGTCAGGAATGCATTGCAGAGCCTGAAAGATTTTCAAAAATTGTTTTAGCACCCAAAAATATTGTTGTTGATCTCTTTAATGAGGAAATACTAAAACTTTCCAGGAGATGAAAAGATTCTCTTTAGTCGTGATCAATGTTTGCATCAGGATGACCCTTCAGGATTCATTACAGAGTACTTAGATATGCTAAATATTTCAGGCTTACTGTTACACACATTAAAATTAAAGACTAACACAGTAATTATTCTCTTACATACAAATGATCGAGTTAATGGCATGTGTAATGGCCATAGCTATGATCTCAGCTTGCCAGGTCTTCTCAAGCACAGCATATCTCCAAAGATCTTTGCCTCTGTGAGGCTTAATGTTCAAAGGTTGCGCTTCACCATCTCATCCCAGGTCTTCCTGGATCTACCTTTTCCACAGGTTCCTTCCACAGTCAGAGATCAGCACTTCTTTACACAGCTATCCTCATCCATACATAACACATGACCATACCAGTGCAGTTGTCTCTCCTGCACACCATACCTGATGCTTCTTATGTCCAACTTTTCTCTTAGGGTGCTTACACTCTGTTGTGCATACACACTGACATTACACGTCCAGAAGAGGTAAAATATGTAGTGACCATTATTTTTAACTTATTTCTTATATATCACTCTGTGTAAAACCCAGTTTGTCTGGAGCCCATCCATGGATTTACAATATAGATTTGTGATGAACCTTGGACCCTACCAAAAGATTACCTGGAGTTCTTCACTAATCTAAGTAATACTGTTAGCCTGGTGTGCAAACAGAGTGCTTATGAAGTATTTTGCCCAGATTGGTAATCCCTCACTATATGTACACACACACACACACACACACACACACACACACACATCATGTGTCCGATCAGGATATCAGATGTTATACATCACTGGTCACAATGTGCTTTTGCAAATGACACCACCCTGCTGGCTAGGTGAGCAGGCCATATATATATATATATATACACACACATACACATACATATGTATATATATGTACACACACACACACACACACACACACACACAGGGTGTTTCAGTTAAATTTGACAGTTTGCATAAGACAAAAAGAAAACAAAATATACCATCCAAAAATAAAGTATCTTAAAAAATTTTTAAATATCAACTAGATTATGGCTGAGAGATAACAGTTTATTCAAAGTAGCCGCTGTCAGCTTCCACGATATCCTCAAGATAGCTCCAGAACCTGGTGCATGCATTACTCACTATGTTTCTGGGAAGATCTTCCAAAACATCCTTGATATTAGCCAGCAGCTCAACCTTGGTGTTTCAGGCAGAGCAGATGGTAATTTTCTCAACAGCAGCCCACCACATGGAATTGCAATCAGGGAAATTAGGAGGCTAGAAATTTGGACTGGTGGAGTGTGGCAACCACTTTTCTTTCTGGAGGTATGGCAAAGAACCGAAAACTGCTGTCACACATATAGCCATCTAGCGGCAACCCTCTCCAACCAGGGTTTAATCACAGTCTCAAGTAGCTTTAATCACAGTCTCAAGTAGCTTTACCTTAGTCATTGGATGAATTCCACCAGATGAGCTCTTTCTTGTTGGCCACAACTCCATAATCTACATTGCATCTGTCCATGTCATGTCTTACAGCCATTACAGTGTTCATAGAGCATTGAGTAACAGCTGTGATGTTAGCATATTGACACCCAGTGCAAATCATCATGATACTGTTAACTCTTTTCCAATATTCATATGGCTTCCAGTCCACCATGTCAGCTAACTGTTTCCCAACTACAACTTTAATCATTACGTTCTCCAATGCTGTTGATTGCTCACCAATACATCAAACTGTTCCTGAGAAAAGGAGACATAAAAAATCATCAAATTTAGCCTGAGCACTCTTTATATATAATTCTCTTTTTAGGTAATAGTGTTCTCTCAAGATACACATAAAGTTATAGATAGTAGTATGACCAGTTCAAGTCCCATGAGCAGCCTTTGACTTTTTCTAACTAAAACGGTTTTTGAACACAATATTTACATCCTATTATTTACATCTTTATGCAAGCCTTGAGAGCCACTATTTCACAAAAAAACTACAAGGGTGAACTGAAAAGTTCACAGGCTGACTATGAAGTGGTGATGCTAGAGCTGTGAAATTTTGTATGCATTAATTTCAACACTTCTTATTATTAACTACATTGTTTCTTTCCAGGTAAATTGACATCTGCCTGTTCAAAGAATACTTCAAAATTAACTAATAGTGACTTTTCTTGAAACTGGACAAAATTTCGCATCGTGGTGTTATCAAGTACCAACAGAAACGGATTAGCCCCCAAGGACATTCATACTGACATGGTTGCTACATTAAGGGATGATGCTCCAGGTTTATCAACAGTGCAAACGTAGGCAGCTGAATTTAGGAGGGGAAGAGACAGTTTAGAAGATGTCCCAATATCTGGATGTCCTGCAACAGCAATTACCAAGGAAAACATTGATCATGTTCCCCAGATGGAGATGGATGACAGGCAATTGACTATAAATCAAATGGCCAATGCTGTTAGCATATGCTGTAAGTGAGTTAAGAATATTCTGCATAATGAACTACTTGGCATGATGAAGGTTTCTGCTCAGTGGATATCATGTCCAATGACCCCTGATCAAAAGCATGTCAGACTGATCACATCACAGTAAAATTTGACATTGTTTCAGGCAGATCCAGCTGATTTCCTTGAATGTTTCCTAACCTAAGATGAGTGTTGGTTTCATCACTCTGAGCCAGAGACAAAGAAACAATCCATGAAGTGGAAACACTTCTCCTTACCTGCTTCAAAGAAAGCCAAAGTTGTTTCATCTGCAGAGATGGCCTCAGTTTTTTTGGCAATCAAAAGATATTATGTTTATTGACTATCTTGAAAAGGGCCACGCCATTAATGGTGAGGCAGTTATGAAAGGCTGTCAAGACCAAACACTGAGGAAAACTGACAAAATATGTCTTGTTTTATCAGGGTAATGCCATGTGTGTTTGTGGCTTTGAACTGGTTAATCACCTTGCCAGTTCTCAGAATTGAGGCAAACCTATGATTAAAGGTATTTCAGCAATTTTAAGGGGAGGGGGAAAGTTGATTACAACAACCCCAGTATTTGACTGATACTATATTTTATCACCTCTCAAAAAGATGTAAGGCAAAGTCAACCTCAACAGAATTTGAACTCTGAATATAATGGATTGGAAGAAATGCCACTAACTATTTTGTCCAGTGCACTAACTACTCTGCCAGCTCATCACCTCAATAATAATAATCCTTCCTAGTGTAGGCACAAGGCCTGAAATTTGGAAGTAGTGGTTAAAGCAATTACATCAACCCCAGTGTTCAACTGGTATTTACAAAAGGATGAAAGGCAGAATTGATCTCAGCAAAATTTGAGCTCAGAATGTAAAGATGGACAAAATGCTACTAAGCATTTTGTGCAGCATGCTAATGATTCTGCCAGCTCACCACCTTAAGGATAATAATAATAATAATAATAATAATAATAATAATAATAATAATAATAATAATAATAATAATAATAACGATAATGATAATAATAATAATGATCATGATCATGATGGTTTCAAATTTTGGCACAAGACTAGCAATTTTGGGGGAGGGGATAAGTCAATTACATTGACCCCAGAGCTCAACCCCTGAAAGAATGAAAGGCAAAGAAAACCTCAGCTGCATTTGAACTCAGAACATAAAGACAGACAAAATGCTGCTGAGCATTTTGTCCATCACGGTAGCAATTCTGCCAGTTCATTGCCTTTATAAAAATAATGATAGTAATAATAATAATAATGGTTTTAAATTTTGCCACAAGGGCAGTAATTTGGGATAGGGAGTGAGTCGATTACATCGACCCCAGGGTTCAACTGGTACTTATTTCATTGACCCTTTCAGGATGAAAGGCAAAGTTGACCTCGGCAGAATTTGAACTCAGAATGTAGTGGCAGATGAAATATCATGAAACATTTCGCCTAGTGTGCTTATGATTCTGCCAACTAACTGCCTTAATAGTATTAATAATAATTTTTTTTACTATTGGCACATGACCAAAAAAAAATTGGGGGAGAGGGGTTTGTCAATTTCATCTGCCTCAGTGCTCAGCTTGTAATTATTTTATTGATCCCAAAATAGGGTGACAGGCAGAGTCAACCACAGTGGAATTTTAACTCAGAACAGTGTATTAACAATTCTGCCAGCTCACTGCCTTAATAACTCGTTTATTTCCACTTAATACCAAACAAAATGTAATGTAGTAAAAAATGTTCAAAAGTAATTCATATTTCTTCCAGCACATTCTTAGGATTGTTAATTATTTCTCCTTATAACATTAAAAGGATAATAAAAACATTACTCTGGATAGAAAATAGCTATTGTAACTATTTCACCTCATGTCTTGGTGCTAGTTGGAGTAGAATTATAAAGTGTTTTAGAGAGGAATTCATTGCTATGGTGATCATTTCTAAGACAATCCTAAGTGAATAGACCTATGGTCAAACAGATTTAATCTGTTACCTGATTCAACACTACCACTTGATGTTCCTACACCTTGCTCATCATCCTCATTTTCCTGATCTATCATCCCTGAGCCACTTCTGTTTCCTTCCCTTTATCCCCACCTTCCCTATACTGACATTTCCCACCAAGCTGCAACTTCACCCTTGTTCATCACTTACTACATTTACCTCTACCCCCATCTCTAATCAATTGTCACTCTCACTTCACACTCTTATAACTCTTTACCCACTCTTGATCCATTGCCTATGTTCTATCCTAATGAATAAACTAATACACTACAACAGTGTAATAACAATATAATCAAAACAAATGGCAATAACTTCACAGAACAACAATCATTTAAGAACCAACAATCCAACATGCTAACTCAAACTGTAAACTTTGAACTATCAACACATGCACAGTGGAAACTAGCTCACTTACTCAGACCACTACTATTTATATGTAGTGGTCCAGTCCATTCTTGCCAGGGGGCATCATAATCTCGCACAACATCTCATTTTTTGAGATTTCCTGTTTCAAAGGAATAAAGAAATTTGTTTATATATATATATATATATATATATATATATATATATATAACAAATTTCTTTATTCCTTTGAAACATGAAATCTCAAAAAATGAGATGTTATATATATATATATATATATATATATATATATATATATATATATATATATATATATATATATATATCGTTTTTGGATTTGGTTTGCAAGATACTTTATGTGAGTTCGTGTGTTGAAGCATATTCTGTTGTGTCTGGGGAGAGTCATTTTCTTTTTGAGCCTTATAATTTAACACACTCACCGGTAAAATTTCCCCTTATTTCTTATTTTTTATTTTCCTAAAATTTTCGTTGCATCTTGCAACCTTTTCAATAATCTATTGCCTGTCACCCTATTTTGGGATCGATAAAATAAGTAACAGCTGAGCACTGAGGGAGACGAAATTGACAAGCCCCTCTTCCCAAATTCTTTTAGGCCATGTGCCAATAGTAAAAAAAATAGACAATTGAAAAGGTTGCAAGATACAATGAAAATTTTAGGAAAATAAAAAATAAGAAATAAGTGGAAATTTTACCAGTGAGTGTGTTAAATTATAAGGCACAAAAAGAAAATGACTCTCCCCAGACACAACAGAATATATATATATATATATAAAATCCGTCGAAACTACACCTGATTATATATACACTTTAGATGAGTTGTAGTGCACCTGAGCACTGTACACAATTATTATTATTATTATTATATATATATATATATATGTGTCTCTTTTGTTTGGGCATTATCTCAAGGTGTTCAATTTGCTTTCTTTTTCTCATGCTGGTTCTACAGGATTCTATTACTTCCAAGGGAATTTCTTCCTGATCTAGGGTACACCTCTTCCTTAGTTGGTTTATATGTCTCTTATGTTCACTGTGTGATCCTTTAATTAGATACATCATACTTCCAATTTTTCTGGTAACAAGGCTATCTTCCCAATCTTCTTTACCATTCCTATAGGTTTTGAAATGCACTTTATCATGTATTTCGCTGCTTTTTTTCATATTTCCTTTATGTTTTAGATGGTGTTAGAATCAGGGTCATGGAGTCCTTCAGAAGGCTGAAATGTCATTTGATAGGAACGTAGTACAAAGAAATACATACAACAAGATTGTATCTTTAAATACCTTTAATGTCGGCTTCACGTATATATATATAAGTTGAATGATAAATGGAAAGAGTTTGATGCATGGAGGCCATGATCTTCTGTGTGCTACCTCATGTCTGCTAATCACCAGGTGTTGTAAGAGAGCCAGCTAGATGCCAAAAGAGGAAGTCTCAAGGCCTCATGTCAGAATCTCACCGCTGCTTGCACCATCAAGTGTAAGCTTG
>NW_021835996.1:300000-519584 GCF_006345805.1 Octopus sinensis
ACGCCAGCTGAAGCGAGGGCTCTCTGTATGATCGAGTTGAGTTCACTGTGACGAGGGACACGACCGGCACTCCGACGGCAAGCGAGGGAGTGTAAACCGTACTCGTCAACAGTTCCCCCACAGCGGCATTTGTGCGTCTGGTAGATTTTCAGCCCGACACGAAGAGAGATTGCGATTCTTAGGTATTCCTTGTCCACAAGGTTGCCGATGGAAGGGAGAGGGAGAGCCTTTAACCAAACACCGCTGCCTTCGCAGCGACCTGCACGGAAGCAAGCAACACGGTGTTGATTGGAGACAGGAAGGAGGCCTTCGAAAATTGCCTGACAAGAAATTTCGTTCCATTGACGCTGTACAGATTGAGAATTGGGCATCTTCGAACCAAACCGAGCCTCCCACCGACCACGGGCTGCAGAGTAATCTTCAGACAATTTCCGTTCGGGGAGGTTTTTAAGAACGATGTCTGAGAAAGTACGAGAAGCGTAGTGGGCGGATAGGAATGCGGGAAAGGCAAGATCAGAATAGGATCTCAAGACAAGGCCGCCCCGCGCACAGGCAGGAATGCCTGAGTCCAGCCTGGATCGTCGAAAGCCAGATTGCAAAGAGAGCTCGTATCGAGCCTGAGGATATTGTCAAGGTCAGAAAGAAGGTCGTCTCTTTGAAAGCAGGGTGCACATCTTAGGGTGTAAAGGATCTTAGGGACGGAAAAGTGGTTTCGGAGAAGGAAAAGAGCCACATGAGGCTCGATAACTTTAAGCTTCTCGATCATTTTGGATAAGTGGGAAATTTTTCCAGCGAGTGAGCATTCGAGGGCAGAAGGCCCCATGGGGGCACCAAGGATCATAAGATTTGATTTGTCCGTAATCCGAACGTCTGAAAGAATGCCTCGGGACGTGGAAGTTGCAGCAGTGAACCGCCTGATTCGGATTTAAACACGATTTCGGATTTATCGGCATTTATAGATAGGCCGATATCCGAGAGGGAAGGGAGGATAGAACGAAGGTCGTCAAAAACAGCATCGGGGGGACCGCAAATGGTTGCGTCATCAAGATACCATATGTTAACTGGGGATCGAACGGAGTGAGCGATGCTGCTAACGCCCAAGGCAAAAAGGACAGGACCCAGGGGATCGCCCTGTTGGACCCCGGTGGCCGAAAAGATGGGAACATCGTCAAACATAAGGATACTCGGAGAAGCGTATGAGAGATGTACGAGGGGATAAGTGAACAGAACCAGTTCGCGGCAGCACTCCAGTAGGTGGTCACGTCTGATGTAATTGAAAGCGTTTGAGACGTCTAGTTTAACCATGATAGCCGACTGGGAAGATTCGATGAGTTCACGAATCGAATGAACGGCCGCTTTGCAGCCGTTTGGGGCACCGACCCCGAGCTAGGCGAGGAGAAACTCTTGAGACAAAAAAGGACAATTGCGTGGCACAGAAGTTTGGCAGAGAGCCTCCAAAAGATATTCACAACGGCAATAGGTCTCACGCCGTTGTCCTTTTTCCCAAGGGCAGTAAGGTTGGCGGAAAAGAAAATCCCACGTGCAAAGTCAGGGAGAGAGCCGAAGAGGAAACGGTTGCACAGGTTGGTAATTGAGCGTAACAACCTCCGTACAGCTTCGGCGGTGGTGGGAGAAGTCAGATCTTTTAGATGACCAGGCCTCAGGCCGTCTACTCCACCGCTGCTTCCTGGGGAAAAATTCCTCAAGGCTTTCAGTACGAGGTCTTCCAAGACCACGAAGGGATTGACAGCGAGAGTGGCAGAAGGCGGCTGAGGTCTGAAGTCGTGGGGCAGAGAGAGATGTTTTTCTTGAGAGATTTCAGGACGGCGAATGTCAATGACAAAAGGGAACTCGACAGCACCGCGGACATCGCCGTCCATAAGTTTGCAATTAACTTTTCTGTAGAGGTAGTCGTCATCGTACGGAGCTGCAGTCAGATTTAGGGAGGTTGAGCCGAAAGGAGGCTCTGAATTGGCAAGATAGACCTGGAGCCAGCCAGGAGAAAAACAGTTCCCGTCGTACGAGGACAGTTCATGTTTGTTACTGGATGGGAGAAAGCCAAGGTCGAAAGAGGCAAAGTAGAACAACTTATGCCAATGAGATTCCCCGTCGGAGGCCAGAGCGTCGTCAATTGCGGTAGACAAAGAGGAAGCAGCTAGAATACGAGCAGCTTTTGGGATTCTGTGCGGGATTTGCCGGAGGCGGCGGAGGAGTTTGATGGATTTGAGAACAAAAGGGATAGAATGGGTCCCGAATATAGGGTCAGAGAAAGGGAAGGAATCAGCGGAACAGCGAGTGCCGAGAGTGGCAGTGGCGGATGGGGGGATGAAAGTAATGGGTGCCGGAAAGACAAGCGGGACAGACCCAAGATGGAATACGTTCCGAAGTGCGGCGGGAAAGGGAGACACAAGAAAGATGAAAGAACAGAGAACACGATGAGCAGGGACGGCCCTTCTTTCTTTTGTTAACCATGTTGTAAATTGAGCAGGGGGGAAACGGGATTAAGAGTGGGATGAGAGACCACCATATGAAGGAATGAGAACAGAACGAATAATGGATAGAAAGAAATAGACAGAGAAAGATTAGATGAATAGGAAAGGATTAGAGAGATCAGAAATATTAGCTCAAAATGATTTCCCAAACAATTCAGTTTAGATTAAATAATCACATCCTTGTTATTCCTCCTCTTTAAGTTTCAAATCATGGATAAATAAAACATGATTTGTAAAATCCTCAGAAATAGAGATGTATGTAATACTCTAATTTTTCCAAGTTATACACCAAATTAAGTTTAAGTCGAGTCCCTTAATCACATATCTAGATTCTATAGTGCCAAAAATAAGGTCACCTACCTGAATCACTTTGCGAATAGAGGATGAAGCGAACAGAAAAAGTTTAATTAATATCTGGATTTGTATTGAAAAATATCACTTCCCGAAGAAACAATAACAAAATAAGTCATATTCCCACACGTGCCACACACGATACGATTTTCTTAACCATTGTTTTCCAACTTTCGCGGTTTTGGGCCTGTCTGCGGGATTCGTCCACGTCATCGCAGTTTTTTGGAGTTTTCCCCGCAAAAATTATGTCTACTTTCAGAACAGTCGGCAGTGATGTTCTGGGCCGTCCACGAAATTTTGGTCCACCTGACAGGAATTATTTTTCCATTACCAGATGCAGTTGGTCCATTCTTAGGATGTACTCGAATAATTTCCAGCGGTCGTCTATGATGTCACGCCCGATTGCACCGAGTTGCTGAGCCTGTCGAGGGATGAGTTGTTTATTTTCTAGAAATAGTGTACGCCATTTAAGACACGAAGCTGTTTTCTGTGAAAAGAGTCAAAATTCCTTAGTTCTGTGTCGGAAATGTCCCATGTAGATGAATTATAAATTACTAGCTCGACCAACCCTCAGTCTGTAGCTGGTGGAACTCCACGGAGGCGAGGACAACTGCCAGCTAATAGATCGTGGTACCTAGTGATAATAGATCACACTTATCCATTTACAGTGCAGGCCATAAGTGTAGATTTGTGGGAAATGGGGAAAAAATAGCTTGAACCAAACGCCAGGTAAAAGCCAGCGCAAAAAATTTGGCCACAGTGACCCTGGCCGATTTTGGGATCCTGACCAGAGGAGGTTTCGCATCGAAAAGCTGATAAATCCAGACGGGGTAGGGAGGCCCCCTGAAATCGGGAATGAGTGTTTGGGTAAACCAAGGCAACTCAAGCACTTCCAGCATTGGATAATAGCCGAGCTGGCCCTGGAGAGATCACGCAGGATAGGCGGAAATAGAAATTGGTTAATTGGTTAATATGAAATTCAAATATGTCGAAAGAATTTTATTCCTAAATTTAATGAGGTTATCTATGGATTTTAAAAAATTCTTGGTTGACGTTGTCTATATTCAATATATGGTTGAACAAAATTAATTGTGAATTGTGAACTAATAACGAAAAAGTAAAAAAAAACGCAGTTGGGCTGCATTTCCAAGACTATAAAAGAGTCTGAGGAAGATTTAAATGCAGGAATTACCTAGACAAAATTCAAATACGAAGAGGAAAAAAGAAAAAAATGAGAGAAATTATTAATTAGTTTATTATTATTACTTAAGGGTTAGAATTAAAATTAATGATAAAACTGATGTACAGTCATTATCACTAGCACGACCAGACCTACAGAATTGCATAAATATTTGTCCCAAAATTTACTTTGTAGAGTCAATTTTCTTGATGAACTTTGGGATGTTGGTGCTTTCGTAGTCACGGTTGCGGGGTTGACTACGGTTGCGGGATTGACCACGGTTGCGGGATTGACCACGGTTGCGGGACTGTTTCCTTGAACGGGGGTGTCGGGGTTGACAATGTGAGGGGGTGGAGTCATTGACTGTAACAAACAAAATAATGCTAGAAAATTATTTATCCAGTTTACAGAAAAAAATAATTTTCATTTGATATTAATCAAAAATTTGTCTTAAATATCAGAAAATATAGCGCAATTAAATTCATTTAATTTGAATTTAATGAGGTTATAATGTGACCTCGAATTGGGAAAACCTTTCTTTTGGGGAAATATTTTTGCCATCCCTATAAAATACGATGATTTTAATGAAATAAACCCCTACTGGTGGAAAAATTTTATATTATCAACCCGTTTCCTTAAATTTGTATTAATAATTTTAAAATTTATTTAACAAGGAAATTTAGTTAATTAGTCAATTAACTTGTTAAAGTATATACCTTGAATATACCAGAATTTGCAAGGATATACCTTCGAGCAACGCTGCTCGTGCGAAGCCTGGATGACAAAAAATATTTTTGAAAATTGATTATCTCGATTTAACGAAGAAATGAGGAATAAAATAAGAAAAATAGCATTGTTAATTGACAATGCAACTTTTCATGTTTTCTGCCAAACTTTCAAACGTCACACAATATTTTTCCCAAAAAATACAAGTTCCTTTAAAAATCATTTCGATAAATGGATGATGATAACGATTATCTATTATAAAAATTTTGCAGCACAAATAAATGAAGCATAAAGGGAATCATCTCATTGGATTCTATTTTATGTTCGAACTTGTCATGGGACGAGATTACAAACACATTAATACAACACTGCTTTGAAAAAGCTTTGGAAAAGAAGACATCGGAGAAAGTCTGATTGATTTTCGGATATTGTGGAAAGTGCGATTTTAGAGAGTTTCTGTGATGATAAAAGTAGTGATGAGAAGGACTACAGCGAACTGGAACATTTGGATGATCAACAAGCTATGAACAAAGCAGAATGCGCATTCACAATGCTGCTAAATGTTATTAAACAAGAGACTCCGGAAAATGTACTTGGTCTATTCAGATTCAAAGCAAATATTATGAGTTCGATGATGCAAAAAAAACAAAACACACGATTAAAACTAACAGATTTTTTTATTACAAAATATAAATTGTAGTTATCCGTCTTGGTTATATCATCAAAGTAAGCTAAATTTAAGGGAAACCCTCTTTTTGGGGAAAACCTCCAAATTGGGGAAAATTTTCTTCAATTCTGGGTCGCACTGTATATCCGATATAGGTCACCAATTAATTTAAAAAAATAAAGAAAATCAATTTCTAGTCAAATCGGACCTTGTTATGACCCAGACCTCAGGTTGGGAGGGAATTGAAAGTTCTACAAGTCATATGGATATTTTGGATGTTGATATAATTACAAGAATGCCTTAAAGGCGAAATAATAGAACGGACATCATTGATCCACTGACTGTGATTAATCATACGGAGAGAAACATATGTACTTTCTCCAGAACGATTAAATGATTTTTATTCCTTGGGGAAAAAAATAATGTCTAATTTACGGGGAAAAATTGTTCGAGAGAAAAGATTACAGATTACTTTTGAAAATTATAATTCATCAATTGTTTATAATTTTTTTGCTAAAAAATACAGTTTAATACAAAAATATTACTGAACCTCGGTT
Source organism: Octopus sinensis (assembly GCF_006345805.1). Classification (NCBI taxonomy): domain Eukaryota; kingdom Metazoa; phylum Mollusca; class Cephalopoda; order Octopoda; family Octopodidae; genus Octopus; species Octopus sinensis. The sequence continues at coordinate 305,974 of NW_021835996.1, forward strand.
TATGCGCCACCATCTTCATGAATTTGGCCTATTTTAGTTGCCAAGTAATGATTTAAAAATTTAACCTAATTAATGAACCTATTTAATAATGTGAACTAATTTTATCAAACAAGAAAATGTTCATTGGCGGATAGGGAAGACATTAACCTCGATTGTGGCCATAGAAACTCGTTCAGCTAAATACCCGTGCTCAGATTGGTCGCGGTAATTCTCTTTAAAATAAAACAATCCACCGGAGCAGGTTTCGAGTAGAAATTCCCGGTATTCCTCACGTTCTCGACTCCCAGTGTGACATACACCCTGGATTTTTACATCCACGGATTAAATATTAGCAACTCAGTCAACTTGTTCAAGGCTATAAACGAACATGCACTCTCGCTCTATAACTATTATATTAGATTGATTTATATTGAGCTTGAAGAATTCGAGCAGATCAATAAGAATATCCGTCGAATACTTATGGACAGTCATATCCAGTTGAAACCCGCAAACAAAGAAAGACTTTATCTTTCAAGAAAGGAATTTGGGAGAGGCGTGAAGTCAGTCAGTAATCAAGCGGAGAGAATGCTTCTTCAATTTTATGCTGATTTAAAACATAAGGCAAACTACTGGCTAAGAAGAGCAAGAATTCTGAGGGTCATCAATTCAAAGAAAACGCATATGGCCATTATCGCGGAATTCTTGTCTCGAAAATACAATGAAAATGTAAATGAATTCAAAATATCGGACCTGGTCAAAATTCAGCATGAAAAATCGAAAAGAAGCCCCTCCACTTTATTTTGTTCCAATTTCTAAAGAATACTGAAGTGGAAAGGTAATTCATGAAAGCAATTCTCCCAGACTGAAGCAAATCTGTGCCTGTTACAAAACCGAAACTTGTTTGTCAGCGACGGAAAGAATAAATGCAGCTACTGCAACTCATCCAAGAAGACCTTCGATCACCTTGCTACCAGATGTGGGCGAATTCTCAACGGCCTCTATCCTAGAAGCCATAACGCCATAATGCTTGCATTTACATCTATGTCGCCAATATGGAATTAAAAAATCAAAAAAATTAACCCATTCAGTCTAATCTGTTACCACCAATAATTTGTGGAAATCCGAGTCGATACAAACCTCCCGACTGATAATGCTATCTCGAATAACAAGCCAGACATATTCGTGCATGACAAATCGAGCAACACAATTACTCTTATCGAGATGGGGATCACTTAACAAAATTGTCTCAAGCAGGTCGAAGTGAAAAAGTTATACGACATGCTAGCGAATGAACTTGGAGCGATCCGGAATAGTGTCAAAATTCTTCAAAAACCATCTGGGGATGCTTGGCGTGGAGAACAGGATGAAGCCATACATCCAGACACTGGTGTTGCGGAAGACCTTAGAAAGCATGCAAGCCGAGAGAGGACACGGGTTATTGATGCCTGTGAAGAGGTAGCCCCTGAATGCGCGTTGACATGAATATGCCCATCCGTGCACTAAACGCGAAAGGTTGAAAAACGGAAATTAACTATTAATTATCTCGTTATGCTAATGAAAGCCTAAATAAAAAATATTAACTAAATTGGCATTCTTCTCAACCGTTATTCAAAAGTTTTTACACTAATGGATTTGGCTCCCGTCAAAAGTTGACCCGCGCAGAAAAAATATCCCCTGCACATTTGCTCATAATTCTCCACCGAAACAAGCCTAGACAAAGATGGTTCCCCATAAGTAAAGAAAGGAAGGAATTGTATTATAATTCATCACTAATGAAGGACTGGGCGAACACTTTGTGTGCCTCATCCTCATAGTCGACGGGAGGACATAGGGCGGGTGTAATGAGGACAATGTAATAATGACAATATTCGGGTTCCTCAATGGACTTAATCTTAACCTCCAATCCACACACCAACTCCACCTAAACATGTGCCCAAATGAATGCCTGCGTCAAACGATAAGGTCCTCCATCACACCAGTCCCCATTCGCATACAACATGACTGACCCCTCCCAGGCAGACCACGACCTTGTCATTACTTACTCAATCAACCCCAAATTCACAGGAATGCGCGTGTTTAAATCATACTGCTTCACTGATATGAACGGACAGAGCTCGTACTCGAAGGATGATGTGAATGTGTAACATTTCCCCAACAACTCGAACAGTGCCCCATCCCCCAAATCAAGAGTGCCAGCCAACTCCACGTTTCTACCAATCACTCCAATTCACAACCGAATTGCCCTTTCCAACGACTCCTTTTCCACCACAATTCGAGACAATATTTTTTCCGCATACGAAAGCTCAGAGTCACGCGACTGACAATTATTTCCCCACCACTCATTGCAATTCTCCTCGACTTGTTCACAAGTCAGTTCTGCGGAGGAATCATCGAAGACAGACTATGGGGACTCACCAGTACAGCCAAACCGCGGAAAGGTCGTCAATGTGGGTGCTGTGGGGGAACCAATCCAGCAAAACGTCATAAAAGTGTTGATAATCATATTGCGGTGACTCGCAAATATCCTTCAACTTTATTTGCAGCAAATCTTGATATGATTTAACACATACAAACCACAAATTAGGTCGTCTCGTGTTCTGACGTGGCGCTGGCCATCCTCCGAATACCACTCGTCCCCTTCCACGAGTGAATGGCCCGTCGACGAACCGTCCTGACTGTCCTCCTCTCCAAACAGGACTTGAGTGGGACATTCAGCAGTCCCCGACTCCCTCAACTGATTCACACAGTCTACATACTCAAAATGACACAACTGGTATATGTCTCCTCCTTCTCCGACAATTCACTCAATCGGGTCTCCATTTGTCTCAATTTGGCCTACTTAGTGGGCAAGTGATGACTACTGGATCATTCACAGCACTTTGGGCGTATTTGAGAACATGTGCTTGCCGCAGTCGATATCCCTCATTCCGTTTGTCCACGTCCGATTTCAGCATCTCCAAATACTCTGCTTTGGCAGTGCTAAAATGGGGAATAGGACAAACGAGCAGGAATCGGGACACACAGTCCTCCCCCCGTTGTTGTACTCGTCCGAGCCATCACAGCAGTCTGAGATGTGAGGACAGGACAACCACACAATCCGTCGTTCACGTAAGCAGTCGGAATATCCTTTCCAAAAAAGTGTGTGTTTTCGCAGTGAAATGTCATATTTTGGGCAGAACATGCGGCAGTGCCTGGTTCGTCAGTCCCGTCGGAACAGTCGCAGAAGTCGTCGTTTATATATTCGTATGGCACTGTTTCTCCCGATCTGAGGCAAGTCCAGTTTTCACTCGATTTTTCATAAAACCCGCTTTCTGTCAAGTTGTGGCATAATTTTTATTACTTGCTTTCGGAACGCCGTAGAATGGAGCAATAGAACACGTGGAGAAACAAAGGACCCACAAGAGAGCGAACATGACGTGTAGGAATCTATTTATTTATTTCAAAATGAATAATTTACGAATAAAGAAGGTGGTAATAATATTTCGTATCATTTTCAACCTAGAAATGTAATTATCACACAAGTTTAGAATATGTGCATAAAAGTTATAAATTTAATTACTACATGACAATGATTTGCGTTTCCTTTTGTATTTTTACTTGAAGAAAGTAATATTTTAAAACATTTTGACTTTTAATTGCATAAAAAATTATTTGGCTGTAATCCCCACACACGTTTCTTACCACGACTATTCGTTTTTAGCTGAAATAAATTTTTTTTCTTAGCTTCGTCATGTCAAACTCTGCGGAAATAAGTCGCGTGCTAAACAGTGTTTTCTCAGTAAGCTCTTTATTCTCTGCCTATTGTAAAAACATAAATTTACAGACATTCCTGAGCAACAAATATGTTATTTAGAACCAAGCGTGTTATGTTATTTATAGCAAACGAAACATATCGGAGGTACAGTCCGGCAGACTATCTAGAAAGTGAGGAGGGGACTGAATCAAAAGCTCGATGGCAGTGCATGTTCTTATATAATTTTTGGTCGTGGTGATATCAAAAATTTCGTGGTAAAGAACCCATGGCGAAGTATTTTCGAGTTTGCTAGTCCTGCACTCCATCAACGTCAAATACTGTAGACCGTCCACCCGCTATGCAATCTGGATATTATCAACGGGAATGTCACATTTATAAACATGCCAAAAACCAATGCTTCTCGAATATTCTCAGATTTTAGCTGTTGGTGAAGATTCTTTTGCTTGCAGTCCACTTTGGGAAGTTTAAAAAGATTGGCTAATTGTCGTCCGATGTGTGTGGCCTCGACCATATTTCGTAGTTGATGTAATGCTTGTAACACCAGTCTTCATCCTCGTCGTCTAAACACTCATTTGTGCTCGTTCACTCTCTGTGAGAGCATCATCAGTGTCAGATGCTCTCCGTCGGGGTGGGCAATAGTCCTTGCCTGAGTGAAGAAAACATGGAAGGACTGAAATGTGAATAAAACATATCTTCCAGCATGGACACAATTTGGAGTAGAAATTTCCGTCAGAATGAGGGAGTCTTCTCGAGTGACTGGATCAAACAACTACAAATAGCACGTAACCATACCTTCTGCCTACATAGTTCAGTATCTACCACATAAGACGAGAATGTCACCACTTTCATTTTTTCGGTGTATTTTGGTGACCACATTGAGGCCTGCCTTCAAATAATCATTTTCCGGGAATAAAGAGTAGATGATGTCGACTGAGTCCACTCTTCCACTAATTCTGATGATAGGAATGTTGTGGAAATATTTTTGGAACTTGTCCGTATCCAACGTGGCACTCATAATGATAATTCTGAAGACTGGTTAATTTGCAAATATTTTCTTGACAACCTCCGATGGAGACTGTCCTTTCGTGGACCTCATCCAGGAGGACAACTCCGTATTTCTCCAAATTATTTTCCGACAAAACTTCTTTGAGCAACACTCCGTAGGTCAAATACTTTATAATAGTTTGAAGTGCAATTGTCAACCCGAATAGAGTACCACACCGCATGTCCCAACTCCACGTCCATTTCTTTCGCAACCCGCCCGGCAGTTTCTCCCAATATGCACATGACTGGGTATTTATTCAGTTTGTCCATAATTTTGGTTGTTTCTTTATAGACGGGAAGCTGGGACCTGTTTTTTAAAATAAATAAAGAAATAAAACAGGAAAGTAATGTTTGTAAATGTGCTAATTAAATTATAATCTCAGTGATGGCCAGCAAAAAATCCTGAAACTCCATAACCCCATTTCCATCCATGTTGGTGTCATAACACTTGAATCGTTCAGTCAGGGACTATAATGAAGAAGACAGTACAACCTCAATAATGATGATAGTCTTGACGTACTGATCAAATCCCAGTCCGCGACCATCCCCGTCCCCCATTCGAACAACACTCGTGAAGAAATCAGGGCTGAATCGGTAGCCTGAAATGAAACAGACACAACTGACCTCGCAACTGGAGCAAATGCATCATTTCGGTGGCATTGATCAGACCCGACTTATCCCGGTCGGCCTGACGGAAGTCGTTGGTCCATCGCTGAACTTTGGTGTAAAGATCGGTAAATTGTTGAGGGTTGACGAACCCTGAGTTTGTTTTGTCGACGGTTTCTAGTTGCACAACCAAGCATACTTATCATTAGACTTTCGTCGTTGAATTCTTTCCGAACTCCTGCAGACTATAAGGGGAGGACTACCGTTGGCGAGGGCTCTTTTGAGTTCGGATGCCGTCAGACGACCGTCCCCGTTTACGTCAATACTAGTCAATACAGTAAACTGGCTTACGATCTGAACAAGGAATACGCATCACACATTAGTTGGATTTTCTCAATATGAAAATAAATACAAAATGTCAATTCCAGAAAAATGTTAACTAAGGTCAATAAGAAGAAGAACTGATGGCGATCCTGTTTCCCCTCACTATTGCTTGGGACACGTTCTGGAGGAGCCATCTCGTCTCCAGAGGATTGTGTGTTCTCAAGGTCTTGAGATGTCCAATACACTTGAGGAAGCACAACGACTCCTTCCCAATAGATCCCAGGGTTTCGACAGTAATCGGCTGGAAAACGTAACGATCGGTGAGCCCATCATATTTCTTCTTCTTGATGTCTTCTGCTTTATCCGCAGCTGTGCCGGCATTACAGGCACTTTCCAACATGTTTGTCTTGGACAAGGAGTCGGAACATGTTGAATCCCATACGAGAGGCTTTCCTTCCAAAAACGGAAAGATAGTCATCCCGATGGAGACTGTCTCAATTATCTCAATTATAAACATTTTTTATTCAACAAACATTTTATGTTTATGTAACTAATTAACTCTTTTTCAAGGGCCATTCAAGTATTTTTCCTAGTAGTGCTGAAAAAGAGTCTCAAAACCTGAAGATTCAATATAAAGACAAAATAAAGATCTATGTTGAAGAGTGCATCTCTGCAATTAACTAACTTGTAGAACTAGCATGGTGCGACTAAAAGAAGAAAGATTGCCGACGATCTGGATTGAAAGATTTAATTGGATAGTAAATTAATAACTTTTTCTAATCTCATTTAAATTGCCTATCAAGTTATTTAACTAATTAATAATGCAGAAAACTTCTAAGTCAAAAAAAATTATGTAAAAAACATTATTCATAAATCAGCGAGTACATCACGACATGTTTCACAAGTGTCTTGAATATTGTCCTGCTTTTCTCCACAATACTGGCAATATACTAGCTGAGTACCTTGCAATGGGAAGGAGAGACGTCCTCACAGGAAAGAGCTTTAGTAAGACATTTCCACTGTTCATCTACGGAAAGTGAGGAGTCAACGTAGATTTGAGTATGATGTGGAGCGTATTTCATCTCCGCCGCATTAGGGGACGTGAGAAAGACACCAAAATAAATGTTTGAGTAGCCCAGGGAGCGGAGGCGTCGACCGATATGTTCTAACTGAGGGGGAACAATGATGGAAGTTGTTGTATCAACTCTGGTCCCTTCAGATGAATTGTTGGAATCAGTCAAGTACACACACTCGCGAGAGATCACCGATTCTGTTGCACAGTTGAATATCCTCTCCAATAGTTCCAATCGTTTAAAGATGTCAATACACACAAAGGCGTCGTTGGCTGAAAAAATTGTATAATCACCAACCAGCATAATTTTTTTGGGCAATACTGAGCGGGCGAGTCGTCCAATCGGATTTCCTCACACTTTTATTCAATGTGCGTCTAAGAACAGAATAAGTTAGGGCGGCCAATCCCCCTCCGTGCCCGTCCCCCAACGAGGCTATATTTGGAGACTGAGTACACAGTCTAAATTGACTCATTGACTGCCAATTATCCGTTTATTTAACTTTCTTAGAAAATATCTTGAGGTCAGTTTTAGGTGTGAGAACGACAGTTCTCCCAATGTGGTTAGACAACACTTTCTCTTCCATCACCATGTCGAACCCTCAGAATGACTCACCACTTATACCAATTTTATGCACTGAACCATTGTGTGCAACTTGTCTAACAAATTCCTCCCACACCGATGAGAAAGGGATCGCCTGACAGTCCACTAAATAAATGACGTCGGTAACTGCCAGCTGGACAAGTTGCAGCCCACTAACACAAATCAGTCGTAATGCCAACCCATTAGGGCAATATTCCGTGTCTATCCCAAGCAGTGATTTAGACTGGGCGATATGGCGTATTGCCTCAGAAAATGCAGCTTGGCAATCAACATAGACCACCCGTACGTTATGATTGTAGCCCATTGCACTAATGTAGTTTAAATTCTAGGAAAACTTCAGTCGAGATATGAGTCCCTCCAACCCGTCGACAGTGAGTGGGCACTGCAGTGGAACACTTTCCGTTAGCTCGTGGAGTTGCATCGAGTATAATTTGCATATTCGGTTAGTCAACAATGCTCTCATTGGAGGGTTCAGTTGTTCCAAAACAGAAACGGTGTGATTACTGAGAGGAAGACGAGGCCCTTGAGCCATTAGATGGGGTTTTAATGCACTCCATATCAAATAGACTGACGCATGGGGGATTACCTCTTTAAGTCAGTCAGTGCATATTAACCAGGACTCAGGTCGTAGTCTCTGCACTTGGTAAGAAGAAATAAGGCAAGGTTGCGCAAGTGGATGTAAAAAGACATTTTCTTTTCGCTTTTCTTATTAGCCCTTGCTAGTAAGAAAAAAAATTAGACCAGGCAGTGGTATAGTAGTAGTCAAAATATTTGATTATTTCCTTCTTGTCGTTGTAAAGTGATACAATGTCCCCCAACTTATCATATTGTTCGTTCTGCATGTACTTACTCAGTATTTTTAGTGGAGCAAATTTTACATGTCCATTCTCCGAATGCACGTATCTGTGTCCAAATAATTCTCCATGTCTAAGCTCTCTCAACACATTTCTTGCCAAATGCCACGAGAAACCACCAAAATTCCTCATTTAAAATAGTTTATTAGTTTATTTAAAGATTTTTGCTGAAAGAATTAAACTTGAGAAGTAATAAATCATAACGCTCTGAAAATGTCAACCTCTTAACTTGGTATTTAATATCTCTCATTTTATTGTAGGTCACAATCATTTAAAGAACTGACTCTCAATTTTGAGACGTAAATGGGCAGCACTGTTCTGAAAATGTGTTGCTACTTCAAATTCCGCGATCTTTTATAGTGGTGAGGCAGAGGTGCCCAACTTACGGCCGAATACTGTTTTACTCACCCCGCAAGAATATTTATGATTAATGACGGTAAATTTAATCAGAGGAAGACCGTTGTTAAACCGTCAATTCAAGACATTTCTGGACGTTTTTGAAGCTAAATAAAAAGATGTGCCGTATCAAAATAATTTTGGGTCGTTTAATTATAGAAACGTGTTAAGGAGAGTTTGAATTAATGGGTGTTTCCTTTTCTTCCTTGATAATAAAAGAATTACATGTGATGTTATAGAAAAAAATAATAATTGATGATTGGTTATTTGATTTTATGTTTGCAACTTGAATTTTTTGATAACTCCATTCTTTAAATTTAGAATTAGAACAAAAAAATTATTTGTCTATGAGTATGACATTCATCATTTAAAACAACTATACCCCAATTGAAGAATTAACTAATTCTTGATTCTGGTCTCCAGAAATTTTTCTTTCTTAGAAGAACTGTCTACCAACGTCATTTCAGCCAACTGGCTGGTTGCCGTAATCAATCCTTCTTGAGGCGTATGAATTCCATCCCTATGCTTCATCACAATGCTTTCCTTCTTGAGGCGTATGAATCCTTCTTCACAATCCTTCTTGAGGCGTATGAATTCCATCCCTATGCTTCACCACAATGCTTTCTAGTGTCTTCTTCATAACAAGTGCCTGAATGTATGTTCTCGTCTGGCCTTGAACAGATAATTTTTCCATATAGGCCTGGTAACACGTTAAAACCACCCCGTCCCATGTTAGCATAATTGGAATAATCTCCACAGGTTCCTCGTGAAGTTATCTTTAGTTCTCCAGCCAGAAGATTGTATTTATATAATTTTTTCACTTCAGTTTGCCTGTGTTTCTCCTGCGATGTAATTCCCATTTCAAATATGGTGTCTCATTCTTCAGCTTGTCGTAGATAAAGATATTTGGCTTATTGAACTGAACTTTGGTATCTGTCAATATTGATGCATCCACCCGTGTCTTGATATTTTGGGTCGATGAACTGGATTGTACTGTTTTCTTCAGACATTTTATAGTCAACCTTGGAATTCTTTTCACGTCTGAACAAGACAGAATAAAATGACTTGTTCTTAATTTAGTTCGATTAATATTCCACGTGAGCCTCCCTCAGGGATTTTGCAGTGATAAATTGTTTATCAGCCATTCCATATTTAGAAACAAGAAATCCTGGATATGTCGTCACATGCAGTTTCTGATTTTTAATCACTCGCAGGATCCTAAACCTCCTGAGACAAATAGTCACTTTTTCTTCAAGGTGTCCAAAAACTGAAGCACCATTAATTCATTCTTAAAAGCAATTGATGTCAACCCCCATCCTATGCTCTTTCTTGAAAGGTATAGTTGCTCTTTATTGGCTGGCTTCAGGTGTATTTTCAGTTTGGTAAGCAGTCTTCGTATTTGGAAATCAATATCATCAAATTCAAAAGATTCAATATTGATTAATCTAATTTAGTAATTATATAGACAGGGCATACTCATTAGTTACTTTGAAAAGGTTCGCAGAGTTGTGTTTTTTTTTACGTTGCTTCCCCGGTCTTCAAGAACTTCTAAATATCGATAGCCTTCGACTCCATCTAAAGTTCTGCAGTTCTCCAATGATTCTAGATTAGTCACAGACTTCTGACAATTCATCTTATGCCCCGCAACTTCAAATTACTCAACAATAGTATCTATAATTTTTATCACAGTACCTTCTTTTTGTGCAAGTATCTTTATTATTATTGAAATCAAGATCACCGTCCAAAACATAGAACTAATTAATCAGGTGATCCCGGCTTCTCTGAGGAGGGTCCTCATCTTTGCATGGTGCTGCTCCCTAGTCCCGACACAGTATCTATGAGGTCGCGGTGGTGGAGTTTTAGGACCTGTAGGCCCAGGGTTCCTTCCCAAGATTTCTTTAAATGAGGCGATGAATAGATGTTCATTCGGTCCTTGTAGTGCTTTCCGAAATCTTTCTTGAGTTTTTTTCGATTTTTTCGCGGTTCGTTTCACTGACAAACTCTCCCTACGCCCCACAAGTATAACTAATGGAGGGTTCGATGTATTGCCAGTAGATTGATTGGCGTGGTGGGAAGCTGATCCATTGTTTGCATGTGCAAGTATCTTTAGATCATCAACAAAGAATAAATGGTTCATAGAGTATGTCAACATATTAGAATCTTCCTGATTAATCAAAAGTTTTGAAAATTTAGAATTAAGTATTTTGCTCAGTTGATCCATTACTAATAAGAATAATTGCAGGGATAAGGCGTCTTCTTTGAAAATTCCACAATTTAATTTATCTGTCATTTTTCTTTTTTTCAAAATGAAGACAACCACTTCACCTTTTTACTAAACTTTTTATAAAGTTGACTATCCATTAAGGAATTTTCCACAATCTACCACATAAAACATGAATTCGTGATCCACCGAATCAAAGGGTTTTTTAACATCCTCCCATGATTCAGGTTATATAGCAAAAAATTTGTCCTCAGTCAAATTTGATATATTCAGAATGATAAAATAAAATTAGATATATTGACCTAAATGATTGATAAACATTAATTAAATATGACACTAGTAAAGTGAATTTAGAAACAATATACAAAAATAGCAAAAATATCTTCGTAATTCATAAAAAATTAATTAATTACTGAATATATAAGGGAATAGAAACCGAATTGATAAATGATGTTGTCCTTATATGGTAATATTTACCAAAGTTAGAAATATAGTGATTATTGGAGTCCTTTTTACATGCCAACTTGCGAATTGTCTGGATAAACAAAAATGTGCTGAAGCAATAAATCAACTGGAATGCATAAACGACAGTATTAATATGGCAGAAAAAGCAAAACTAAATCAACTAAAACTGTCGGAATTTGCTGAAATATATGGGAGATGCCTAAGCGAAGGAGCTAGTTGTGTATTCGATTTTAAGTTTAAAGGTAAACGCAATGGTTTTGACTATTTCGGAAATCTGAGATTGGGAAAAAAACAAATAAACGTTTTTTTTATTTATCAGATTATAGGAAAATTGAGGAACGCTAATTTAATACTAACAAACTAACTTAAAATCAGTATTTTCTCATATTACTAATTTGCTAATACAAATAATAAAATAATTTTTACTATTTCTTTTCTATAAATAACATTTCATTTGTCGATGTGATGTACGTCACCTCGTGGTGACATTTGGTTACTATGCTATACATAGCAATAAAAAGACCCACGCTTTCCCCCCATTGTACTCCCTATTCTGAGGGGTCTCTTGACACCAATTGAGCGAGCCAAAACTCCCTCTTTCCGAATCCTTTCTCCTTTTGTGGAAACATTGAGAATAACGGCCCCTATAGACGTAGAAAACTAAACTCCTTCAATTAAATATCAATAACATCCCTCGAAAATGTACTGAACCTGCTTTTGTTCTCTATGCCGATAACATTGATGTTGCCCTCCTTAAGAAACTATACCATTTCATATACTTAATGATTTTTATAAAAAAATTAGCGCCAAACTATGTGGAATCAATAACAAACTAAGTGGAACTAGCAGTAAATTATGTGGGTTTAATAACGAACTAAATGGGATCAATAAAGGATTACGTTTATTATAAATATTATATCTCGATCCTCGAATAAAAATGCCACGCAAATCATTTAAAGAGAGACATCAATTGCATGAAAATAAAATGGATTTAATTTCAGCTGCAGAATCAGGTGGGAATTGGAAAAAACGGCAATTGAACTCAATATCTCGAGAAAAACAGCATTTCGTTGAATAAAGGATGGAGTTGAACCTGACACGAGAGGTGGAAATTATAGAAAAAAGATTAACAAGGAACATGCCCACTTTATTATATCATGCATCGAAGACGATAACACAATTATTCTTATTGGAATAAAACAAAAATTTGAATTGCATTTCCCGAAATTATAAGACTAAGTATCGCTCGAAATCTCGATCAAAATCCGTATACATTAATAAAATCGAGATTCGAGCGTGAAAAAGCTAATTATGAAACTAACAAAATTAAGATAAACAATATTGTTAACAAAAAATTTTGGACAGTAGGAGCTAGACAGTGACGAGTAAGCCGATGATAGGGACGAGTAGAAATTGTCAAGTTCCTCTGAGTTGACGGATACCCTCATTGTAGTCGGTGCATATATACATTAATAATCAATAGAGTTGTATTGGGATTGTTTCTAAAACGTAGTCGGAGGATGGCAATTATATCGTTGATACTCCATGCTCTGTAAGTTAACACAGAAGCCAATAGGAGCAGTCGGTACTCGTTCATCTTTTCATCAAGGCCGTTGGAGATTTTATTCTTCTGTTGACAGTATACAGAAACTGCATATCGTTGTAAATCCGTACATATGTGTTGTTTTTTCAATGCGGACGTAATTCCTCTTATACAATCCAATAAAAAACGTCCTTGTGATTACGTAAGCTCATGTATCCCGCTTACCAGTACCTCCCAGTAGAAGATTTGACTTACCTGTAAAAAAGTTTGGCCACCTCAGTCGTTGGAAAAGTATCTTAAAACAGAACACTCACACTTACCGTGAAAACGTTAGTTTGTCCATTAGAACAAAAGATTTTAGATTGACCGTCAATCTTCAGTTTACTTGTTTTTACAGAGGTTCAAATTGTTTTCATTCTGATTTACCTTGTCATTTATGGTCGACTACATTGTCTTAAACGAGGTGTAGTTGAATTTAAAATAGTGATTACTTATGAAGACATAACAAAGTAGTGAGGTGTATACATCTGCATTTATGCACGAAGTATGGAATTAAGAATTCCAGGAGGTTGAAAACTCATTATGTTCAGTCAGTGGTTGCGAATAACTCTGTGGAGATTCGTGTTGATACGACAATAAGTACGAATTTGAGGGTCGAGTATAACAAGCCGGACATCTTCATACTCGACAAAATGAGGAACACAATCACGCTTATGGAGATTGGGATCACCTCCCAAAAAACCTAAAGCAAGTTGAGGTGAAAAAGCTCAATAAGCACGATTTGCTTGCCAGTAAACTGGGAGTAATCCATAACGCAAAGTTAACTATAGTACCACTTTTACTAACGTGGGACGGTGCTGTGAGTAAATTCTACAAACATCAATTAGTCTCGAAGGACCCAGATCCAGCCTGTGGTCATCCGGTAAACATTGGAGAGCATGCGTACAGAATACAAGTTCTGTATTCCCAGAGTGAGACCGTAGAATCAAACTCGAGAACAACCACAGAAATTGTCTGCCCTGTAAAATGGATAAATGTGTCTTTCAAAGACATTGGCTCGGGCTCGAAGAGGAAAAAAATCGACTGAAAGCAGACAAACTAATTTTATCCGGACTTTTCAATTTTGTTTTGAAACATAATTTAAATATTAAAGTCAGTAGTTAATGTGTCTAAGAAGACAACCAACAGCTCCAAAGTAACCCTTAAGTAGAGATAAGAATCAGGCACCTCATGTTTCAAGAAAAGTGCCTTAAGTGCAGTATTGGACCAGAATTCCAAAGAATTAGACAACTGCTGGAGAGCGAACTCGTTGATCCTCAGGAAATTGCCGACAAATACAATTCTATCGACTCCCTAAAATACATGACGAAAGTAGACTTGATTGACAGCACAAAGACGTGAAATAGAGGCCAGGTTGTTGCAAATCATAGTGAGAGTGGCGAGTGCAATATCCTCTCTCGTAGCTTGCTCCCTTGTAGAACTGTCGATCATATTGCCAAAACTATCGTGCGTGTAAGGAAATACCTGGAGGCCACTAAATAGCCAGGGAGATCCCACTCGACGTAGTCTCCACCATAAATGTCGCGGACAAGTTTGTCGACTCGACTGTTCTCGCCTCGGGCGGCCAAAGCAATGGCCTCCTCATAGTCGTGACAACCAATGAGAAGAGCACACAATCCTTGGAATGTACCGCCACCAAGTCTACTGGTATGTGTAAAATAAAATACCCAGAGCCACACACTCTCGAAAACTGATCCCTCGAATCCACTCTCATAATGCTCACCCCCGAGCCCACATTGACCACTAAATACGGCCGGTGGTTGTCCAGGGAAACATAATGCTTATTGTAGTGGTAATCCAGGCAGTAGCACTCCCCTGATATGTCGTTCATGAAGTGCAGTCCTCGAATCACTGCTGTCAGCTCGTCCAGTCGCTCGAAGGAAGTCCCGATTGACTTGGATACTCTCATTTGTGGATTACCTTCAACTCACTCTCAAACTTAAATGCTCCTCCGCCAGTACAGCACAAACCGTTCTCTATCCCCATCTGCCTCAAGACAGCAATTTTGTCAGGTAGTTCCGCAGTGGGGAATCGTATAAAGAGAAGTGACCCAGTCTGGTTGTTGAGTGTGACTTGAGCCACTTCTAAATGTTCTTCCACTTCGCAGCCCTCCACTCCCAAGAGTGTTTTGACGTGACCTGAGAGCGAAGGAGGAAGAAAACAGACCACTTTAGTGAGGGTTCCGCCCACGTCGATTCCACATTGCATGTAGTTTATTCAAATTAAAAGCAATTTAAGGATATTTGAAATAGTTCATCATTGGTGACTGTGCTCTGTCCACAGTTGACCATCAACATATTCGAGTAGGGATAATGATGACATTGACGGGTTAATAAATCGTGTATCAAAATTCAATTTGAGTGCACTGGACGATCGAAAAATGCATTTTCAAACGCAAATTGGAAGAAATTCTTCAAATTAAGTTTCAGGAAGTCGGAATGTCGCGTTTCGACTAATACTTCAACTCATCTGCTAAATTCGAAGATAATTCTACTTGAACCAGCAAAATGGGCGATTTCCCAGAATCCATTTTGTTTCTTACCTATTTTAGTGTTAGGGAACATGAAAACACACATAGAAGAGATCGATTACTATGTTAGATAGTTCTTGAGAATTAAATGAAGCAAATTGTAATTAAATTTTACTTAAAATTCAATTAAATAACTATAAATCATTTATTTCTTTTTAGATAGGTAATTCAGCATAGCCAGTAGGAATAACTACATCAGAGCTAACAAATACTTTTCTTTCTATTTTGAAAATTTCATAAACATGGGCACATGACCAGCTACATTGGGTCCTCGTAGTCCACAAAAGACTTTATAAAAAATATTTTGGAGGGTGGGTTGAATAGAAAAGACAGTTAATTTCTACATCCATCTAGACCAGGGGTGCGCAAGTGCGGCCACTCAGGTTTCATCGAGTGATCCCAGAGGATGATGTCGTCTGCATAAATTACCATTTCAGTACGAGCATTGACTGGCATGGACGCAGATGCCATAAAGACATTAAAAAGCGTGGGACTCAGCACAGAGCCCTGAGGGACCCCGCGAAGGACTGTTCTGACTTTAGAAAAGACCCCCTGATGCCGCACGACTTGAACCCCGACAGCCAGCGCCTTAGACACGGAGAGACCCCACACGTGGCAAAGGAGCTCCGGAGGCCGTCGTGCCACACCGAGTCGAAGGCCTTCTCGATGTCAAGACTAACTAACATACCGCACTCTTTCTTCTGAAGAGCCCACTTCATTTCAGAAGACACCGTCCATAAGCACTCTCCACACGAACGACCCTCCCTAAAGCCCCATTGGAACTCGGGAAGGGCATCAGCCACCGTCAGCTCCTCCAAGCCTTCGGTGCATGATCCTTTCTAAAATTTTAGATACAGCGGGAAGCAAGAAAATGAGCCAGTATCCCCCGGAGACATCATGAGGCATCCTGGATTTTCCGATAAGGATTACCTCAGCCACTTTCCATCTAGAAGGAATCATCCCAAGTCGCAAGGTCCCGCTAAACAAGACCTGTAAGGCGGTGATGGCCGCAGGCGGTGTAAGGCGGTGATCAACAATATCGAAAAAATAATGCAGAAAATGTGCGGCCGTGGAAGAGAAGGAAAAAAAATGCTATGCGGCCGCAAACCAAAAAAGCTTGCGCACCCCTGATCTAGACTTTCCAGATGAGATGTTGTCAGGTAAAATATAGATAAACATCTTGCAGTTGTGAATTATATCAAAATCCACGTTTTTTCCAGATTCGAGAATCGTCAAAATGCTTTAAAATTAATATTTCGATGTAGATAAAGCCGAAATCGACTTATAAACAAAATTATTAGGTTTGTTTTAATTAACAAATAAAAAAGTTGTAAAGAAAATGTATTTATGAATTATTAATATATTTACGAATTATTGCAGTTCTCTAAAAATATATACAAATAATAATACTTGATGGTGTGAATCTACGCGATGTGGTCGTTTATGCGTACGACGGTCATCAATAGTAGTCAAATCTGGAATGTACATTCTCCACACACGATCTGTTCATTCTTAAAAAATAATTACCTAAGAAAAAATTAATATCTCGGCCTTCTACAAATGAAGATTTACGGTGTTGTGCTATTTTTGATGAGCCAGTAATAATGCTGTCTATAAAATCGTTTGTGACACTGAGAAGAGCCTATAATTTATCATATATAGGTCCACTGTTTGGACTTCATTATCCATAATTATGTTCATATCCACGCTATCTATCAACTCCTTTACTTTCTTTTTATTGAAAATAGCATATTTGAACATTGGGTGTTGTGCAGTTGGCGTGACACGACGACTCATAACAAATGGAACTATTTTATTATATATTTATAAAAATTTTGAATTATAAAAAATTATTTTAACAAATAAAATTTTTTTAACTAAAGAATCCATTCAAGTCATATCAACAACAACTTTGCCTTTTACTCCCCCATTTCGTAGGTGATGGTAAGCTTTTGGGAGGTCCCTCATTCCAAAGACAGAATCAATCATTTGCTTCACCTTAAATACAGAACCAAAATAAAAACTTGAGCCTGCTCTACCATCCGACCAACAAAATCGAGGACCTTTACATCTGGCCTATAAAATCCATAGACATATTTCTTTCTATCAGAAAATCTCCCCAACATGTCATAAAGCACTCCAAAGGTGCCAGAAATATCACCCGCGTCGATCTGGTCAAAAATACGAGAAGTAGTAGAGACAAGTCGAGCATTTCTGCTGAGTAAAATATGGCCAAGCAAGTCTTCATTTAACGTGGGAACAAAATTGAGAACAAGGTCATATCCATTCCCCGCCACTGAGTTAATTTTTATGAGGTAATCATCTTCATTTGAGTCAACGACAATGTTTGTCCCCAAAGATTCCACAAATGTGGCTGCATGAGATCGACATGTCCCCACCACGACCGAATCTTTTGAAAGAATTCCTTTCAGATACTAATCAACTTAATAAACGAGTAGAAACTATAACAGCAAAGGAACCAAGTCCTCCTGATGCCCCAAGAACAAGACAGCGAAGAGATCGGCCTTCTATATTCTTCACTCCAGCCTGATTTAAGCTGGCTAGGAGCGTATTGGCCACAAATGGAAGTGCTGCTGCCTCGACGTGACTCAAGCAAACTGGTTGGGAAGAAAGCTATCAAATCAGATCTTATGAGAACTTTATCTTCGCTAACTCTTACTATTGTGCTGTGAGTTCCCTGGCGTTGGAATATTCCTAAAGATCCCCACACGTCATCTCCAACTGAAAATTTATTACAGCCCTGGCCAGTGTCTATCACTACTCCACTAAAGTCTCTTCCAGGGACAAAAGGAAATTCTTTTTCCGGAAATATTCGACCAATTGATTTGAGTCGACTAATTTTGGGCAGAACTGATCTTCCATATCCCTCTATTTTGTTGAGTTTGGAATTTAAACCAATCATCATTAGGTCGATGGGGTTCACACTGGCAGCTTTTATTCTTACAATTACGTCGTCCATTCGTGTGATCGGAGGAATTTCTGTTTCACGCAATTTTAATGATTCAAATCCACCATATTCAGTTACGGACCATGATTTGTGAGAATTGTTCCTTTTTGTAAATTTGAGTAGATAAGTAATATTCCTTTTACAAACGGCCAACATAGTTTTTATTGAATATTTAAAATAAATAATATTCGAGAACGTAATTTTAATTAATTGAGGTTAATATTTAAATAAAATCTATAATTATTATCAACTGTTTCGATAGTTCTCAATCTTTAATAGCCAAAAAAGTTCCTTGTCGAGATCACTATTCTGCCACTGATATCTCTTACTTCACGTCTTTTTTCTTTCAGTTTCTTTCTGTAATGAGCAAAATTGTTCTTGCATCGAATTTGGCCTTTTAACTATTCGTCTTGGGACAAAAAGTTTCTTTCCTTCGAGAATTGTTAAAATAGTACATGACACGATAAAGTTAACGATGTTAAAACTGGTCAGAGCATAGTCAACTTAATTTGTGAAACTTGTCGAGTCAGCGTTGTTGTATTCAAAATAAGCTGTCAATTTGTCTGGACGAGAGGATATGTTGTCGAAATCCAATATTACAAAATTGGATTAAATATCTAGCTAATTTTGAATTTTTTAAATATTTATTTCAAATTTATTAATCTAATCATCACGCTTGTTATTATTTGTCTTGCCAGTTTATCCTGCACTGAATGCGATTTTAGTGTTTAGAAATACTGGATACATTATTTCTCTTAATATATAAGAAGAAACATTTCAAAATGTAGGTTTTTATTAATTCCAGAATATTTTATTGTTTGAGCTCTTTTCAAAAAGCGTAATATCCTCCTATGAATTTGGAGGTTTTTTGAGATAATCATTGAATTGCTGCATTCTTTTTGGCTATATCTTGCGATCTCTTTGATGCTTGCCTATCTAGTCTCTCTCTGACATTTAGTTTGAGACGTGCGTTGGACTGCACATTCTCGAGGGCGGAGGGTTCAACACAGCCAGAGAAGAGTAGGAAAGGTGTGTGAAGTGCCCCTTTGGTACACTCTGAAGGCTCAGTATTTTGTTAAGCAATTAAATAATGTATTTTCATTTAATACAGAGGGTTAGTGTTCAAAGTTCGGCCGTCTCTAAAAATCTCGAACTTTGTTGGATATTTACTTATTGTTACCCCATATCACCGAGTTATAGAGAAAAAAAAGTCTTAGCTAATCAAGTGATCCCAAACCATGGAAATGGAGGTTTTGTCCGACGTGGACGAGAGTCCTGGATGGCTCTCCAAAAAGGGCATTTCGATAGCTCAAAACAGGGACGATTTTTGACGTAGTTAAACAAAGATTCGTATAGGGGACTCACAGGAATAAAGGTTGTCCTCCCCATTTTTTGTTGCCTTTTGATGAAAACTGCCTAAAGGGTGTTGGATAAGAGGTTCCGGTCAAATAATCTTTTGCGGCTTCATAAATGGTGGATAATTTCATTAGGGAGGAGCGGGAGATGGCCATCGACCACGATTCGCTTGCGTAGGTTAGATTCCGTTGTATGAATTGATGATATACTGTTGATAGGGCTTTAGTGTTCTTACTGAAGGGTTTTGAAATCATTGTTAAATATAGACATGTTTTTTAATTTTTATTATTCTTATGTTTTCAATCCTTTAATTTTATTTAAGTTAAATGACAGTGTTTTTAAGTATTTGCCATTTGGGCTGCGTATAATATTCCATATACACGAATGCCGCATTTCTGCAAATTTAATGATTAATTTTTTGTTGTAATCGTTTTTAACGCAGTATTAATTTTTTTCTCTTTATTACAGTATCTTAAATCAACGGCATTGTACCTTCTTAGTTATTATAAAGAGCATTTTTATGGTATATTTAAAATTTTTGATAACCTGGAAAATGAACATATTTTAGGAATTTGATTTGGTTAAATTAAAAGATGAACAAAATTCCTCAATTCTAAAAGTGGAATTTGATGACATTCTATCTGATTTTGAATCTTTATTTTTAACGATTAAATTTATTTCAAATCAAAAGAGAAATAGTCATTGGCAGATAGCCAGAGTATTGCCTCTGACTATTGCTATAGATATTCTTTCGATTAAATACCGGTGCTCACACGGGTCGCCGGTAACCCTTTCGATTAATGAGGCAATACGCTGGAGTAGGGTCCGAGTAGAAGGCCCCTGTATTCCTGACGTCTCAACAGCCAGGGGGACAAACACTCTCCCATTCCCAATTCCAGCGTATTTCTCAGCTTTTCTTTTCTCAGTCCGTTCAGACGGGGCTCCAGGATTCTCGATGCATAATTTGATATTCTGATTAGAAAAGGAGTTCACACACGTGACGTCCCAAACCAGACACTTTCCCCTCTGGAATGGAAATGTAGTCATCCCATCGGGTCTTCTGCCGTCCTCTACGAAAATCCCTGCAGGTTCCAATTGTGTGTGGAATCCCGCAGTTCGAAGAAATCGACAGATGATCTTTATTTAAAAACTATTTTAATTCATGAAACATTTATGTTGAATGCTTAAAAAACTGATCAGCTGCAGATAAGAATGATGGGTTTTACAGGTCAATGGTAAAAAATATTAGATCAGAGTTTGATCATTAGAAATTAAAGCATGTTGAAAATATACAGAAAAAAATTATTCGAAAATTCCCGAATTAAATGGGACTATTCAGAACTTCAACTAATTTTCGAAAAATGATCTCACAAACGGAAAATTTATTGCTTTATATGAAACCCAAATGATATGACGCAACATTGTCTAATTTTATCCAGCGATACAAGAAGACAGGCACAATCCATCGGAAACCAAGATCTGGAAAGCCAAAACTACTTAATGGAAATTATTTGAAAAAATTAATAAAGTATTCCGAAAATAATCCAACAAAAACGTTAAGAGAGATCTCAGATGAAATTACGCAACTAACAAATAAAACAATCTTCTCATGAATATTTATAAGAAATCTTAACGAAAATGTTTTCGGTCGAAATCGACTTTTTAATCAAATTAAGAAAATCTTAGTATAACTTGAATTCTTTATCCCAATGAATTCAATCGACAAGCTATCAAAAATTTTGAATCGCGATGAACAAGCATGTACATCTAACCCGGTTCTAACCAGAATTAGTAAGCCTCCACTACGGCCAGTAGGTCTGTCGCTTCTTATAAAGATAAATCCTAAAAGCCAGGATATAGGCTGGGCGCGGGTTTTGTTTCTTGTAAGAGGCAGATATCAATTGAGTGCTTTTCCAGGAACATTTTCAGTTCAGTGATTTTCCCACTGGGTCCATTTATGTTTAGTAGTAAAATTCGAAGAGATTTCGTAAGTCCAGGAATGGATTCAACATCTCAAAAGAGGATCAGAAGTACCTTTGACAAGAGTGGAAAGTCGTAAGAAAGGGAATGCCGTCCAAAAAGAAACAATTGAACGTTATGAAGGTCTCATAAACCCCCAACATTGATTTTTAATTTTATTTAAACATCAAGGCCACGGTCGAGCCCGAACAAATAGTCACGTAATCCAAAAGCATTCTAGCAGTAACCCAATCCTCCCTCGGTAAACTTCAAACGAGCCCACACAAAATCGCACCGGGCGGCTAGTCGGTTTCGCCGGAAAATTGGTCGGCAATCTAAAGTTCTGAATAATCAGATGCTACAGAGAAGCCGTTTTTATCATAAGAATAACGTTCGGTTAATCTATATGTCCTTAGTTGGGCCTCCTCGATTCTCCTCCTCTTGGTCCAAGATACCAGCAGACCCATGATACGAGGCGTAGGAGATGAACGGTTCAAAGTATTGGCAATAAATGTTTGCCAATAACGGGTGGGAACCGTTCCTCCATAATCCAGATAAACTTCTCACCACTTTTGTTTTCTGTTCACGTTTCCGAAGTGTGTTCTCTGAGTGTGGAGAAAAGTAAAGATGCATGTAGAGAGTCACTCCAAGGACCGTCTGTCTTCTGTTGAACGGCATGGCCACATTATTCAGCTTCAAAGCGACTGTCTTCCTTTCAAATCTTTTATCAGATGTAAAAAGGGACGTAGGGTCTTCGCAGCGTTCACAACGAGCCGGGTATCAGTTAGCCAGACATTGAGGCAATCCATATGACTAAATTAAGGAAAATAATATTTTAGTTGAAAGAAATAACGTTTATTATTAAATTTAAATATTGATCAATTTAAATTTAAGTTTTAGTATAGGCGTCAGCTGATCAATTTAAATTAGTGATTGTCATCGTGGAGCCAGTCTGTCAAATAAATAGAATTCAATCCGATTTGAAAAATTGACAAGTTCATACAAAATGGAGTCAACAGAAATACTTGAGATGACCAAAGAAGGTTTGCACTATCATTTGGTGACACGAGTAGTAGAGGATCAACATGTGGAGGATTTGCGGATGAAAAAGAAGAGTCTACGCCAACCTTCGTAAGAATCACAATCTATAAATCACTAGAATCGGTCTCCAATATCTTAAACTGTTCTTGAGTATGCTTTACGCTTTGTTTGCAATGTGTATCTCTTCCTACGTGGCAGTCATCGTCAATGACACTCGGCCCGACACTGACCAGTACCCTCCACTCCCAGATCTAATTTTGGACAACTTGGCCTACATGGAGTATGCCTTTTACTATGCAGAGTTCTGTGGGATATTCTTAAATATAATTTGGCTACTAATATTGGTGTTCCACAAGCACAGGTTGGTCTTGAATTTTAATCTTAGGATTATTCTTATTCGTCGTTTTTTCACTATTTTGGGGACGATTATAATTTTAAGGACTGTAACCACCAGGATTACTTCTCTTTCTGTTCCAAACAAGCACTGGCCCTGCACTGACGTAACAGTTTAAAATCATACATAGTTTACGACCGACCTTTTCCTCGACCGTTTGGCTAAATCTTATGAAATATTAACACGGATGTCAATGCTAACAAACGGAATTAGAACTTGTGGGGATTACATGTTTAGTGGACACACTGCCCTGATCACCCTCATCAACTACATGATTGTAGAATGTAATCTGTTGTTGGGCCACTTTAGATTCTCCGAACGATCTGTATTTCCTTCGGTCTATTTCTTGGTTTCTGAATTTTATGGGAATGTTTTTTATTCTTGCATCTCACGAGCACTATTCGATTGACGTGTTTATTGCATTTTTTGTGGCTTCTCGGATTGCTTCGTACTACCACGCGTTGAGTAACTGCAGAGTGAATGAGATGGCTTACATGCGCCGGTTCTGCTTTGAGTTTCCACTTTTGTATTTCTTTGAACAAAATGACGACTCGAGAGTATTGAACGAATATCATATACCATTTTACGATTACTTTTGTTCATTCTACCAATCCAGACGTGATCATTCCGATTGATTTGTTATTTAATGTCTTTTCTTTTATTTTTTTATAAAATTATTTTTGGGCCTGATAAGATTCAATTTAATATTTGCGACATTGGTTTTTCAAAGTTGTTGGATACTAAGATTTTTGACTTCGAATGGAAATGGTCGATGCTAAATAACCGGCGATAATTATCGGACTAAGGCCAAATTTATGAAACTCTTGTGGTTTTGTATTATACTTACGAAAATGGTGATTAACTTGGATAGGCATTGCTTTAAGATGTCCAGATTATTTTTTAGTCCAGAATTTACTGGTACCGTGCAAAGTTTCCATTTTATTTTGGTTTATTGTTGTTTCACGTGCGGATAGTTAGACAAAAGGATGTGCATAGTTAGACGAGTACATTTAGAATCTAATATTGATGCTATTATTATTTGTCATCTGTGAATATAGACTTCTAATAAGAATATAAATACACGACTGTTGGGAATGAATAGACTAGTTGATGATTTGGAAAAAGATGTTATGTTGACAAACATCCAGGATATTATGGCTATGTGATTTTTACAAAATCTGTGAAATTGAAAAAATAGTAAATATTTTTAAATATTTTACGAATAAAAATTATAAATAAATTAATTTAGCGCTGTTTGCTGATAACTGTTGTTTGTTGGTGCTATTTTATATTTAGTCATCTAATTTTAGAGAATTTATCATATTAATATTATACCATAGTTTATGAATCAAATGGAATACAAGCTTTATCAAAAAATGGAAGAAATGATCAGCGGAATGTGTAAGCTCACGGAATCTATGAACGCTCTCGCGATAACACAAAAAGAAGCTCTGGCCAACTTCGCTGAGGATAATCATAAATTTCAAAACCTTATCGACAGTCTAGCCTCGAAAAAATCATTTCAGCAAAAGGTTCAGCTATCCTATTCACTTTAGATTTCCGAGAATCACAGTTCTGAGTCATCGGTGAGTCGGTGAAATACTTTATTTTAGGCTTCTGTGAATTCTTACGAAAATTCTACGTTTATTGAAAGGAGTATGTTGCTTTTATAATTAATTCTCTTCAGTTGATGAAGAAGCCTGTAAACGACAGCAAACGCCCGTTAAGTCGAGTGAAAATGGTTTTCCGGTTCCTTGCAGTTTTTTAGATACGTCGAAGGACGAAATGGTGCTTACTACTGTTATTTGTTGTGTCTATTTTTGCAGGACAATGCGAAGGACAGTGAAGTTCCCTCAAACCAATTTTCTGTTTTTATATTTATTAATTTTTAGTTCAACTTCGGGAATAAGACAGATGAGTCTACAAAGCCTTTTTCATTTTTTCAGGGGTTTGGAATTTCCACTTCAAAGTAATTTATTTATCCCTATATTAGTTACTTAAATTATCAGTCAATAATTAATTTAATTTATCAGTTAACAAAAAATCCTATACTTTTAAAACTGTTATTTTAAAATAGTATTTCAAGCGAAAACCCGATAACCAAAACAACTGATAAACTTCCCAAGTTGAATATTATTGATATTGAAATAGTGATTCAATATTCCAACCTGCATTTTCTGCTCCTTCTCTTTTTGGGTTCGTAGTGTCATTTAAGTGATTTATTTAGTTTCAACAAACCATCCATTCCCACTATCGCGTATTACTTTGTTGTGTTTCTGATTTTAGTCCTAACCCTGAAAACCCTATCGATACTTCGTCTCTATTTGGGTAGACGATTTCTTAATTATTTTAGTACGAATCAAATTGCCGATACTACACCAAAATCATCCAGCTCCGTATTCGAAAGTACGTGATTTACCTTAATTTTATAGATTCTTTTTCCGATATCTTTAAAAAGTATGTTTTCTAAAAATATAGCAAGTTCGCAACCTCCGTTCTCATCTGGATTTCAACAAACAGGAAATCGTAGTTTATTCAACCAACCTGTGAAGAGTATATTTGATACTACCAAAGAAGAAGTCCAAGGAGACGGTTGGTCCTAGGTTTATCACTTCAGACGAGGAAGACGAGGGCAATAAGTCTTTTGCACAGAATTACGACGCGATTGTTAGTCTGGCTCCAGTAGAAGTGAAAACCGGGACGGAGAACGATGATGTCCATTTTAAAGCACATTGCAAAGCCTTTCGCTTTAATAATGAGTTGAAGGAGTATAAAGAATTCGGAATTGGGGACATTGAGATTCTTTACAATAAGGAAGCCGGTTTTTATCGCGTGGTAATGTATCGAGACACTGTTTTTTATTTGTATAATATTTTATAGTTGTTGACTGTTTGCATTAATCATTGGATTACGGGTTCTTCGTTAGTTCCAAAAACAATGAAGAAGCCTAACTCGGTCAATTGGGCAGCAACGAATCAGGTTACTGAGGAAGGCAAGATAGAAACGTTTGCTGCTCGTTTTGAAAAAGAGGAGGAAGCACAAAAGTTTATTGAGGTGTTTAAGACTTCTAAGGTTTTTGTTTTCTCTAATTTGCTTTCAGGAGTCTTGCGCGTCAAGATAGTAAATTTTTTGATTTTTTTCCTTTTCGATGATATTTTGTTTTGTGTTATCAATTCATTTGATTATCATATTTAAGATGACTAGCAATAAATGTTTTTATATCCTCCTCGACCATTCACCAGCGCAACTATTGACTTTTCCTGATCCCTATTCCCGATGTGGTTGCAATTCCATTTTTTAGAAAATACAAATGCTTTCTTGTTCATCACTCAGTCCCATGCACGCTCCCTAGTGTTAGTTGTACGCATAGAATTTTTTTCTATTGTTACACCAATATTAAGTTTAGTCAGTAATCTTTTGTCAACATTTGTATCCCGTTCCCAGGTTTCTGCTTAAGCTGTTATCCAAAGCTTACTACCTTAAATTTTATTTTTTGAGGAGAATTATTAAAAATATTTTTTACAGTTAGCGCGTTCAGGGAAAACTTTGTTAATAGTCTTTTAGTTTCGATGGTTTTTCAAATGAATAAATGAATTTAGGATACGACAGTAGTGAAGTCATTGCGTTTTTTTTGATGTTCCTGTCAGGGGTTGATATTGTCGAGAGATTGAGACTTGGGTGGTTTTTGATTATACTGGCCGTGGCAAAAAATTGAATTCCTTGATTGTGCTGGTTTCCTACGCATATGGTCAGTCAGAGTAGACTTAGTTTGAGGGATTGAATTTTGTTGGTTTAATTTTGACGAGGCATACATAAAGTAACTGATACAAATCATTAAAATAAACGACAAGAAATACATCTCAGAATCAAATACCAACAAGAAGACTTCATTTATACTTGTTACAGAAAACTACCCAGAATCAGTAGCATATTTTGGGAGGTAGAAATTCTTTTTAATTAAACATAAATAATTGTAAAAAAACAATTTTAGCAACTTCCAAATTAATAAAAAAGCGCTAAATTTTGCGTGTCGTTATGTCAAAAAATTCGTTTAGTTTCCCGTATGATCCTTACGGAATCCAAATCAATTTCATGGATGATATGCAAAAGTGTTTTGATATTGGAGGGGTGGGAATATTCGAAAGTCCTACAGGCACGGGGAAGTCACTCAGTCTCATATGCGGCAGTCTTACTTGGCTAACTAAACATAGAAAAAACATGGCAAAACAACGTGACGCTCTCGCCCAAGAAATTTTCAAACGTGAACAAGAAAAACAGACTGACTGGGTGTCTCAGCACCACCTGGTGTCCTCTCTTAAACGAAGAAGAGACGAGATTGAAGATAGTCTCCATCAAATTTCACTTCTCAAAGATAAAGAACTAGCACTCGACAAACCAAACATTCTTCG
The DNA here is from genome assembly GCF_006345805.1 of Octopus sinensis. Taxonomy (NCBI): domain Eukaryota; kingdom Metazoa; phylum Mollusca; class Cephalopoda; order Octopoda; family Octopodidae; genus Octopus; species Octopus sinensis. Next base: position 333,550 of record NW_021835996.1, read on the forward strand.
CGTGTTTTACTGTTCTCGCACACATTCTCAACTTACCCAATTTATCGACCAGTTTAAAATGACCGACTTTTCTGGAGAATTCCGATTAGTAACAGTTGCTTCCAGACAACAACTATGTTTAAATGAAGAGATTCGAAATCTACCCTCGCTGAACAGACGTTGTATAGAAATAATCAAAAACAAGACTTGTCCTTATTACAAAGCTTCAAAAAGTGATCTTTTAACTGAGAAAATCTGTTCTCGACCATTAGATGTAGAAGATATGTTCAAAGCCGGAAAAGAGACAGGCGCATGCCCATTTTATGCTGCCAGAGAAAGTGTGGATTATGCAGAATTATTGGTTGTTCCGTATTCTATTCTTTTACATGAACAAACACGTCTAAGCTATAATTTAGACTTATCGGGTCAAATAGTAATCATAGACGAGGCACATAATTTGATGGAGGCGATAAGTTCGATTTACAGTGCTGAAATTCCCCTATCAACTGCTCTTTGTTATTCTGAGATGCTGGGAATATATAATTCAAAATACTCGAATAAGTTATCTTCTTCGAATGTACTATCTATTAAAAAGATCATATTTTTCGTTGACCGTCTGATTGCTTTTATGAAGAAAATGGACCATAAACAGGCATGCTTTACTCTTTCTGATTTTATGTACCAATCAGGCCTGGTTGATGTGCGTGTGGCACATTTGGCTACTTTTTTGGAACACTCATTACTCACAAGGAAATTGAGTGTCTCTAAAGGGGAAGATATGGACTGTGTTGATAAGTTCGTTGACTGTATTGCTTATTACGACTCGTTTGAAGACGGGAGAATTATTCTGAGTACCACCCCCGTTGTCTCTATTAAATATATTCTGCTTAATCCAGCCGCCCGTTTTATTGAACTCGCCACAAAAGCACACTCTCTTGTATTCGCTGGAGGGACGTTAAGACCATATGATGAAATTAAGGAACTGATTTCTCTTCATACGAACAAGAAATTAATTGAACACTGCAGTTCTCATGTCAGTGACTCCCAAAACAGCCTCCTTCTTGCAGTTGGGATTGGTCCTGGAGGAATGGAAATAAAACTTAATTATTCAGCTCAAAAAAACGATTCCCACGTCAGACAAGTCTGTAGTGCATTGGTTAATTTGTCACGAGTTGTGCCTCGTGGGGGAATCGTATGCTTTTTCCCCTCTTATGAGTTTGAGGAGCGGTGTCATGCTGTGATCAAACAACAGTTTGGGGATTTTCTACGTAAGAAAAGAAAGCTCTTTCGAGAGCCTAAAATTTCTTGCCAAGTTGACCAAGTGCTTCGAGATTATGGGATTTCTCCGAGCGAAAGTATTTTGTTTTGTGTTATTGGCGGGAAACTGAGTGAGGGAATAAATTTTCGCGATGATTTGTGTCGACTGGTGGTGGTTGTTGGTGTTCCTTTCCCCAATGTAATGACTGAGGAATGGAAGGCTAAAATGGACTATATAAAGAACAAGGATAACAGTGATAGGATTACTTGCATGCGTGCAGTTAATCAGAGTATAGGACGGGCCATTCGACACAAAAACGACTTTGCTGCAATTGTCCTTTTGGATTCTCGATATGGAAATTCTTCTCTCTCGGATTATTTACCTTCCTGGCTTATGAGAAACCATTGTATTGCTACCAGTTTTCCTCACGCATTGACTGCTCTTCGTAATTTTTTTATTCTCCATAAAGATTCTTATTGATTGTAATTTTTTTTATTTGAGTCTCATTTCCACTTCCGTAGACTCACTTCGAGATAGAATTTTGGTTAGTTATCCCACGTTAGAGAGATAAAATTTATGTTCTGCAGTGTCTTCAAAGTTTGCAAACAAATGATGTCTTAAAAACGGACCGAATTTGCATAAAACCTGGCATCACGTCATCGAAATTTTTAGAAGAGGTGTATACTCAAGCCTGCCTAACAAATTATGAGATTCTACTATCTATATTTTATTTAAAGAACGCTTCTAAATTTTTTTGCTGTGAGTTCTAACTTCTCGCACAACGCTGTCCCCAATTTTGAACACAGAGATATAATTTTTCGACATCCGCTTTTTTGACAAATCAATTAGATCAAAAATACATCTAATATTAGACTAAATATTGATACCCTTCTCTCATGGTATAGGCTCTTATGGGCTTAATTAATACAAGGTGTTGATGAGTATTCTTGCTTGACATTGACAGCAGGATTTATTTTAAAGAACTTTTAATTATTATGAAAATATTTTTGTACACCATGGAAGCAGACACTGCAACGCTCCATACGTATATCAACTTGAGCTTCTTGAAATGTAGTCAAGTGTACAATTTGCCGTGGTATTTAAGTCAAATAAGCAACTAGATTTTTTGAGTCGAATTCCACAATAGAAGTATCCGAACTTGGTCGCAATGCTAAAAAATGCATCAGTCCTCGGATCGAAGTATGCATATGAAACTTTTTTGAACAAACATACACGAATAAAAACAAAGTATTGACTGATAAACACTTAATTCCATTTTACGTAAATTGTCTTCAAAATTTACTCCTTGTTTAGATAAAATAATAGACACCGATGAACAAAACCGGGGATAGGACGTCTCATTGGGAGGTGCCGTTGTTTGTTCTAAATGAATAGTAGCGTAGAGAAGAGTAGATAACGAATTATTCGAATGAAATTTTCATCGAGTATTAATTTTAATATTTGTATTATCTAGACCAGCGGTTCTCAAATGCGGCCCGCAGGATTTTTTTGCGGCCCCTCTAGAGTAACTAACTTTTTTAATTTTTTAATAATGTTAAAATTTAATTATTTATTGATCGTTCCAAAGATATAACCGAAAATAGTTTCGATCAATTAATATGGCATCACTGCATAATTCACCAGGAAAATCTTATCGCCAAGTCCATTAAAATGGAACATGTTTCCAAAAAAGTCGTTAATATCGTTAATTGGATACGCTCAAAAGCGCTCAATCACCGATATTTTAAATCTTTTTTGGAAGAAGTTGATGCTGAGTATGGAGATGTTATTTTTCATACTGAAGTGAGGTGGTTAAGTCGTTCGAAATGCCTTAATATTTTATTAAAGGTTCTATAAATTGCTTCCAGAAATTAAGGAGTTTACCAAAGACAAAGTAATTTCGATGAACTTTACGATGAAAGATGGATTGCCGATTTGGCTTTTTATGTTGATTTAACCACGCATTTGTCGGATCTCAATGTTGAATTACAAGGAAAAGGCAAACTCTGTTATCAGTTATATGGATATATTTCTTCGTTTATCGAAAAATTATATTTATGGATGACTTCCCTTAAAGAGGGAGATACATCTCATTTTTATTCACTATCTGAAAACAACGAAGGCGCTGCTTATGAAAAATACATATCCATAATTGGTGATTTAATTAATCAATTTGAAGCACGTTTTGGGGTACATTTATATAAATTTAATTTTTAGAATTTTAAAGAATTCCTTCTCTTAATGAAAATATTCGCAACTCCATTCAGCGTGGAAATTAAGGATGCGCCTGCAAAGTTTCAACTAGAACTCATTAATTTACAACATGATATAGAACTGCGGCATTGTTCAAAAAAGCGTCCATTATTAATTTATACGAATTAATTCCTCAAGACAAATTCAAAAATATAACACACAATGCATATATGAATATATCAATGTTTGGATCTACTATTTATGCGAATCAATATTTAGTAAAATGATTCGCATAAAAAATAAATATCGTAACAAACTCACGGATAATCACTCGAGTCAGCTTTTACGAACTTCTTTGACTTTACTTATTCCGGATTTCAAAAACTTAATAAACAAATAATACTTTCTTTTTAGTTACAAACGCCTTTTTTTAGATTTTTTAGCTTGTAATTCTTTATAAAGGAAATGGAAATTAAAAAAAAAACAGAGTCCAAAAACTCATTACGCATCAGCAGTGGCTGCACTTCGGATTGCAAGCGAGTTACCGGCTTGGAAAATATAAAAATATATAAAATATTTTTTGTGCGGCCCGCGAAGCTAATCTTAATTATCGATTTGGCCCTTGAGCTAAAAAGGTTGAGAACCCCTGATCTAGACTGCTGATTGAGTCAAATGCTTTTATAAATAAAATTACAGTCTTACGCCCGTTTTGAACGCCAAGTGTTCCAAAACAGAGGTTGTTCCAAACACAGAGGTTGCTCCAAAAATTGTATGAAAATGTTTTATTATTGTGTACATAATTATACTTTGTTAATTGTAAACCTGAGAATTCAACGGTAAACTAAAATTGTTTGAAATAATCAGCAATTTTTTGTTCACAGCTATATTTAAATTGCATATGAATTTTGTTCTAAACTAATAAAAATCTTTGAGACAATCTGGCAACATATTTAAAACGTTTCCCTCAAATTTATTTATGTTATCAATGCCTGTAGTTACGTAAGAAAAGGTGGTCATCCCATCAGATCTTTTTCCATTTCCACGATCTAGGCCCACTAGCTCTAGCTCCTAGGGGAAGCCTGTTGATTCAGGAACTCGTACGACAACAATATTAACAGCGGAGTGCCGAGGAGCTCCCCCAGCACTTTGTTTGCAAGAGAGTGGGTGGAAACCTTTAACGTCAACCATTTTCAATATCTGCATTGATGTTGTTCCCAGATGTCAAGTCCGAGTCTCAAGGCGGTACCAATGTCTCAAGGTATCCTCTAATAATGTTCCGAGGTCAGCAATTGGCATAGCATTTAGCCATCTGGGGATTTATGTAGAATCTCTAAGGATAGCCTTTGACAGAATGAGTGAAAGGACAGGAAAGCCAGGAGGGCAACGTACAGGGCAGATCTTAGGTCAGCTCCGCAGAATTAAGTAATAGTTTACATTACGTCCACTCAGTATTATCGAAACGAATGTTTAGGATCGATTCGGCATACAATCTTAACGTATTATTCAAAAGAATGCAATATTTCATTTTGTATATATCAGGGCGAGAATCTCAATAAGTATAATAGTTTGGAAACGTCAATGCAATTTTTGAAAATTAATAAAGCCATGAGAGAGTCAAATAGAAAGAAGCGTTTATAAAAACGGAACATTTCGACACTCTTAGCTTGGAGGTGGTTTTGCGAATTGCACTCTTCAAAAGGATACCCAAGAAAATTAATATCATTAAAGTGTGTTTTTTTGTGCCTGCCAAGATTTCCGAAATTTTTATATTACTAAACCAAAATTTTGTGTTGAAAATGAGATATTTATGATCTCAGTTTTTTGGTATTAACTATCAGCCCTATTTTTTTCTGGACAGGAACAATTTTAAATAACTCATCCAAGACCATATTAGCAGGATTCCCAATAGTAGCATCGTCGAGGTACCAGAGGTTGAAAAGTGTCGTAAAATTACGAGTCACATCGTCGATAAACAGAGCAAATAGTAAGGATCCGAGAGGGTCACCTTGTTGGACTCCAGTCCAGGAACGGACGGTGTGCTTTTCAAAGACAAGCGAATTTCCAAACCCGTAAGCAAGTTGAGCCAGTCTCATGATCTCAGGCGTACGGCGCGAGCGCAATTTCAACATACAGTTCCTCCTCAGACTGTTGAACGCGTTTTAGCCTCACTGCAAAGATATTCGGGGATTGTCTTGTATCGGCCCTAATTAATTGAATCTTCGTTTTGGAAAAAGTTTAACAATTTCAATTTTTTATCGTAGTTTAGGCTCATAAAACGTGAAGATAACAAGGAAAAAATGATCAAACAGAGAATACAAAACTGAATTGTTTATTTTCTATATAAAAAACTCGTCACTAAATTAAAAGAAGAAGAGAAGGAAAAGGGAGAAGAACCAAACAAAACCAATAAAGCGAAATAACCGAGTTTCTTTGCTGATTGGGGTTTAATCTGATAAATTTGTAATCGAATTTATTCTTTTTTAAGACAGATAGCGTCTTGCGGGTCCTAACCCTGCTTTAATTTACTTTCCAACTTGATTATTTACCAATTTCATAGAAATATAAAAATTGAAATGATTTTAATTAATGTTGCTGATATAACCAAGAAATACATTTTCAGTGAGAAATGCTTCCGCTAGTAATTTCATCATTTATGGAAGATGATCACTTTCCAAATCATTTTCAACGTACACAAACCACTTAAGGCACCACTTAACAATCCTAATCGATCACAACTTATTTATTTATTAGGACCAAAAACACCGTAATAACCATAATTAACTATTTCAGGTGATCCCAGCCTCTTTTAAAAACCTTCGCATCTTTTCTCTGTGCTCTACAGCGCATTGTCTAAGAAGTCGGGGATCCCAAACATTGACTTTTTTCCTGAGGTCTCCCCCGTTTTCTTTCACGATTTCTTCTAGTCCTTTTGGTTAAATTTTGTTCCCCGTGACATCCGCTAAGAGGTTTACAATCTCCATTTGAATATTGTCGATTTTTTTGACATTTTTATATGCTAGATTGCTTCCCCATACTGTACATCCGTAACCAATTGTCGGTTTAATGTATTGGGTGTATAGAGACTCTAATCCGTAAGTTCCTTTGGCGTCTTCCAAGTTTACAAGAAATGCTTTAAGAAAGTTTAGTTTCTTATTGCATTTCGTCAACACGTTTTCCGTATGGGGAGTGAAGGTTAGAAAAATGTCAAAAATGATCCCTAGTATCTTTAGAGTTTTATTTTGAGGAATTGATTTCCCTTTCATGGTCACATTTATCGACAAATTTCCCAGTCTTTTGTTAGTTGTGAAAAAGGTTAGCTCAGAATTTTCTGGCTTTGCTTTCAACAGATTGGCATTGAACCATATACACAAGTTATTTATATTTTTCTGTAATCTTCTTGTAGCTTCGCTGACACATATATCCTTCGATGCAACGATTATATCATCCGCATATGTAGTAAAATGCCATTCTTGTTTTCAGAAAGAGCCATATCGTTCAACATTAGGTTGAATAATACGGGGGATAGAGGGGAACCTTGTGGCACTCCATTCGGTAGTAGTCTTGATGCAGATCTTCGATTGCCCTTGTAGACTCTACCCCGACGTCCATTCAAAAAATTGTTAAGCCATAGTTTTAAATTTGGTTTCATATTCAATGAGTAAATTTAAACTCATAGTTGTTTGTTGAAACAGACCCTCCACAATAGCTAGGTCGCGGTGAGCGAAGCGAGCTGCCGAGCTAGTTTTAAATAATATTGTTTGTGATGTCTGGAAAACGTGTTAAAAGATGTAGAAAATTTATCCAAGAAAATCGTGTATTTTTTTGAATTTCAAAAGTAACAACATATTCCGAAAAATCTTTGTTTAAAAAACGTGTCGGCAAGTATTTTAATCTTTAATGTGTTTTCCTTTTCCTTATAAAATTCCAGAACTATTTTGTAGAAGAACAAACAAAATTTTTTGGCCAAATGTGACAAAATCTAGATTAAATTGTAACAAAATAGAATGTGAAGCACGCATAATTTTTCAAATATCAAATATTTGTTAGATTAATTGATTTAAAATAGTCACTTCCACGGGAAAAATTATAAGGACCATGATTATTAAGACGAAATTTCTTGTAATGTCTATTGTTGTAAGTCCGATATACTAAATATAGTCAAATAAAAATGTTTATACTCATAAGTTATGAGTCATAACACATATTATGGCCGCAACAAAAAATGATATCAGGAATGACAAAATGATTGTAATTTGAGGAATGGCTGACTAATAATTACAAGAGTAAAATGTAAAATTTACAGAGGTATGTGTGGTTTTAATTTCATAAATTAAATGATAAAATTCCTTATTTCCTTCTGGTAAAGTGAATTTCACAACAATCTTTATATTGCCAGTTTTATTTGTTAATATTTGCCCGATTTCTAAATTGTAAAATCAAATAAATACTATTGGTCGTTTCACTACATGAATCCTCGATGCACAAATTGCACGAACTGAAGTTATTTGATCTTGTATCAATGGAAAATTGGAGAACATTTTTGCGCATAATAAAACGAACTTTTTTGAGAATAAACGAAAAATCTAAATATAGAAAAGAATTCAAGCGACTACTAAATGAAATGGTTTCGTTTAAAATTTTTATTGTATATTTTGATGAAAACTTTCTTATCTGGGACGATGCAACATTGTAAATTATATTTGGTTTTACACGCGTAAATCCAATTTTATTATTAAACTTTGTCACCGGTTTTATAGCCCACTGGGTTGGATAACCCACCTACTGCCATATTTTATAATAATAATATTTTTCATATATTTAATTTCATTGGAAAAAATGATTTTCTTAATTATTTTAATAATTTATTGTTCTTTTTTTAACTATTTTAGCGTGAAAACTATAACTTTTTATTAATAAAGTTTAAAAACTGTGAAAATAAGTAGGGTTGTTCAATAAGTTCAATTAGAATATGGTTCTTTTGAAATTAACGACAAACCAACTTAATGAAATAAAAAATTTTGATGACACCACTACTATATTCGATAAAGAGAAAAGGAGAAGGCTCAGGACGCTTAAAAATCGTTTTTGCTTTAAAGTTCCTGAAAGAACGTATATAAAAGTCGGAAATAAAAAACTGCGTTTTTTTACTCTAGAAGAAAGTGAGCTAAAGTTAAAAATTATTGAGGTATCTATTTCAAAACAATTGAAGATCGAGCATATGAATACTCATTTTGGTAGAGACCACATGAAACTACCAAATGGGCGCCCTTCAAAATTTTTATGGGGGATAAAAGAGATTCGGAGCTGGAGAGAAAATGAAAAAACGTCGTAAGTGGAAATATGACGCAGAAGACATTGAAATTAGAGATACAGTGCTGCTGAAACACGACAGGGATGATAACCCTGGTAACCGGAGATACCCATTATATGACGAACTGGATATAAATAAGTACACAGTTTCAGAAAAATTTGAAACTACGTGTACTATTAATAAAGAAAAATTTGAAACTACGTGTAGATAATGGAGAATCAGTATCCACCGTTCATTTTAGTAGATTAAAAAAAATTTGATTAAAATTTTGATTTTTTTAAAGAATTAATTCTTATTTTTTATTGACTCCCATTAAATAAATAAAATTTTATTTATTTAAAAAATGTAAAGCACAAATTAATGATGTGTGATTTATGCAACATGCAGAAATATAAAAACTAATAAAAAAGAAGAAAATCATAGTTAATTATATTTTCTGATGATTTTTAGATTATATTTATATTTTTTTGGTAGTTTTTTCGATGGTGGGTTATCCAACCCGGTGGGCTATAAAACCGGTGACAAACTTTATTATATAAAATTACTAAAATCACCATAAATATATGTTCCATTGACTTAATTTCTGGGTCATGTTTCCTATTAAAACAAAAAGAATATAAGCGAAAATTTTTGTTCAACATGTAATTCGCATAAGGAACTTCTAAATTATGTTAAATATTTTTTATTAGTAACCTTGATACCACAGTTTAATTTTTAAAGTGTTAGAGCAATTAAGTACAATGTTATTTGTTTGATTTTGGATAATTTGAAAAAAATCTCACGAATTAAAAAATACAGTAGACTATCCATTTAACGAAAAAAAATTTAACGAAAATATTCATTTTACGAAAGTCAAAATATTTTTTACGTTTTTCCTTAGATAAATTCAAAAATAAAAATTTTTTTTCTTTGTATTAGTGAATATTTAAATATATTTAACGAATATTTAAATAACGAAAATTAAAATTTTGATAAAATTTTAAAATAATTTTTCCTCGCTATTTCTTTGTAGTAAACCATGTGTACAAGGGTGAACAATATGAAGAAAAAGAAAAACTTATCAAATTCAACAAAAACTGGAAGTTATTGATTTCAAGAAGAATAATCCTGCTGTTACTCAAGAAAATTTGGCTCAGCGGTTTAATATGCCTATTGGAGTGATCAATTCAACGTTGAAGAAAATGCAATTGTATGGATCAAGGCGTCACAAACAAAAAAAGATTACATTTAAAAGTTGTACTGATAAGATATGAACCACTATATGCATGGATTCAGAACAAACGTTTCTGTAATCACACCATAACTAATGAAATGGTACGCGAAATGGCACTCAAAATTGCTCAAAGATTTTATATTGAAAATTTCAAAGCATCTCACCCATGGATTTCACGCTTTAAGGAAGAGTATGGAAGGAGATAAAGAGCATCCGTTGGTAATCGGAAAATTCAAAAATCCTCATGGTTTTAAAAATATTAATATGAATAATCTTGGGATTCAATATGCAAATAGCAATAAATCTTGGATGACCAGTTTAATTTTTAAAAACTGGGTTGAACGGTTAAATTCCAAAATGAGTGTGGAAAATAGAAAGATTTTGCTTCTTTTATATAATGCGCCAGTTCACTATTTTGATGGCGAATTCAGTAATATCGAGTTGTATTTTCTTCCTCCAAAGACAACATCTAAGATTCAACCAATTGATCAAGGGATTGTGCATTCATTTAAATCGTTGTATAAAAAAGGAATGACTAGAAATTTGAGTATGGGAACAAATATAGGAACATTGTCATATACAGATGAACTTACCAAATTCAAATTAGTGAATGCTCTACCTTTAATTATTGAGGCTTGGAACGAAGTCACAGTGGACACTATCAAAAATTGCTTCAACAAGGCATTAAATAATTGGGCGAAGATAGATGAAAAAATACTTGAAGAATCCACTGACGAAAAAGGTATTAAATTTAAATCACCTTACAATTAGAGATAATAAAAGTGAAATTATGATTGAGTTTCCTGTCTGTGCACCTGTCGTCTGCGAAGAAAACGCGTATCTTGATACAATACAATGTGAGGAAGAAAATGAGCATGAAGAAATAGATAGCACAAATGACAATCCCATTGGTTATGCAGATGCACTTAAATATTTGGAAAATATTGAAAAATATTTTTTGCAAGAATCTGGTGAACATATTCACCTAATTACAAATTTGAGAAATATATTGGCAAAAATTAAAAAGAAAGAACCTAAAATTACCGATTACATGACACATTTTTAATTAAACAATTTTTTTCGTTAAATTCATTTAACGAATGCTCAATTTTCATTTTCGTTAAATGAATAGTCTACTGTATATACTTTTTAATGTACACTCATTTTGAATTGTATTTGGAATTAAAGAGAGGTTTGATAAAAATATTGCTTCCTTTCGAGAATTGTTAAAACTATATATCTGAGATGCAAGAGTTGCAAAAAAGCACAACACTGGGAGAACCATTAAACTACGTTATTAAATAACTATTATGTATATCATTTAACGTCGTAATCATCCAATTTGGATAAAAAGTTTATCACATACTTATTTTTTTAAAACAAAATTTTTTATTATAACAAATGAATTTTAATGATTTGATGGGCAAAAAATGACCGAATTGTGAAGAAGCTTGGCTCTTCGCAATTATCGGAGGGACCATTATGTGGGGCGATAACACAGGAAGAGGTTGAAAGGGCAATTGCTGGGTTGAAGAACAAGACGCCTGGCTTCGACTACATCCCTCCGAAGTTGTTAAAGAAGGCCCCTGAAATCTTGATACGAGCATTGACTATGTTGTTTCACGCCAGCTGGACGTTCGGGCACCTTCCATCGGCGTGGAAGCATACGATTGTTCGAATGATTCCAAAATCTGGTAAATCGACACTGCTGGCACAGAACTACCGGCCAATTAGCCTCATTTGTGCTTTCTCTAAGACAGGGGTCACCAAACTTTTTGCACTCGCGGGCCGGATTGACCCCAACACAATGAACGCGGGCCGGAGCACGTGCATAGGATTATAATTTTACTAGAAATTCATAAGTGTGTTTTTTACAATAAAAACTAATTTAAACAAAAATAAAGTAAACAAAAATTTTAATGAGAGCTATGGAACTGTGATCTTTTTTTGTATAAGTTCATCAATATTTGGTTTTAAATTGCTGCATCCTATCATGAGAATTGATTTTAAGTGTCCGTCAGTCAATCTTGCACGATGGGCAGACTTAACATATTTCATCCTAGAAAACGTTTGCTCACATTGGTAAGTTGTGCCAAATATAGAAATCATCTTTATCGCAAAATTCTTTAGTCTCGGAAACTCATCATCCTTGAGATATTCGTAGAACTCAGCGAGTTTGGTCCGTCTGTGACAATCTTTGAGCTGTTCATTTGATTGTAAGTCAATAACTTCTAATTGTAATTCATGTTGAACATTTTCAACATTACAAGAAAATGGATTTTCGAACAAAATTATATCGCTTTCAATTTTGTCAAGTTCAGAAAACTTATGTAAAAAATGATGTTTTAATCTTAATAATAAAATGGTATGGTGTGTGTCTGTCTGTGTGTCTGTCTGTCTGTGTGTCTGTCTGTCTGTCTGTCTGTCTGTGTGTGCACACCAACTTCAAATTGGCAATACGATGTCCTCGACTTACATGATGAGGTCCTTAAAACCTTCCCCCCCAAAAAAATTAAAAAAAAATTTTCTGCATTTTGGTTAAAATGAACAACTACAATGTCCTCGACTTACATGATGAAGTCCTTAAAACCTTCCCCCCCAAAAAAATTAAAAAAAATTTTCTGCATTTTGGTTAAAATGAACAACTACAATGTCCTCGACTTACATGATGAAGTCCTTAAAACCTTCCCCCCCAAAAAAAATTAAAAAAAAATTTTCTGCATTTTGGTTAAAATGAACAACTACAATGTCCTCGACTTACATGATGAGGTCCTTAAAACCTTCCCCCCAAAAAAAATTAAAAAAAAATTTTCTGCATTTTGGTTAAAATGAACAACTACAATGTCCTCGACTTACATGATGAAGTCCTTAAAACCTTCCCCCCCAAAAAAAATTAAAAAAAAATTTTCTGCATTTTGGTTAAAATGAACAACTACAATGTCCTCGACTTACATGATGAAGTCCTTAAAACCTTCCCCCCCAAAAAAAATTAAAAAAAAATTTTCTGCATTTTGGTTAAAATGAACAACTACAATGTCCTCGACTTACATGATGAAGTCCTTAAAACCTTCCCCCCCAAAAAAAATTAAAAAAAAAATTTCTGCATTTTGGTTAAAATGAACAACTACAATGTCCTCGACTTACATGATGAAGTCCTTAAAACCTTCCCCCCCAAAAAAATTAAAAAAAAATTTTCTGCATTTTGGTTAAAATGAACAACTACAATGTCCTCAACTTACATGATGAAGTCCTTAAAACCTTCCCCCCCAAAAAAATTAAAAAAAATTTTCTGCATTTTGGTTAAAATGAACAACTACAATGTCCTCGACTTACATGATGAAGTCCTTAAAACCTTCCCCCCCAAAAAATCAAAAAATTATTTTCTGCATTTTGATTAAAATGAACAACGCGAATGTCCTCGACATTCATGATGAGGTCCATTAAAACCTTCAAGGCAAAAATCTCACGTATTAAGAATATCCTTGATGAAAACGACAGCGAGAATATTAACAATGATGAACTCCCAATTATTCGCGATAAAGAAATTCAATTCATCCTATGTTTTTCTCTTTAAAATTAAATGCATATATCATTATCGACCATGAATCAAAATTAAAGCTATTATCATATTTGACTTTGACAGAATGTGCAATCACAGATTGCACGACTTTGAATAGAGTGTGCAATTAACAGATTTTGAAAAACCACTTTGATAGTTGAAACCAGATTAGCACAATCATTAACACAATTTACCACCAATTGACGCACGACCTTGAATAGAGTGTGCAATTAACTGATTTTGAAAAACACTTTGATAGTTGAAACCACATTAGCACAATCATTAACACAATTTACCACCAATTGACAGCGCAATCAGAAGAATTTGCGTAAAAATATTAGCTATTTAGTTAAGTTTTTCGTGAAGATAGAATTTATTTTCGGTATGCCTCTTTTCCTAAATTTTTTTATTATTCAAAATAATTTTTTCAATAGATAACCGAAAGAGGGAAGACGACCTTAAGAAAAGAAGTTTTTCGTAAAGATAGAATTTATTTTCTGTATGCCTCTTTTTTCCTAATATTTTTTATTATTCAAAAATAATTTTTTAAATAGATAACCGAAGGAGGAAAAATGAAGCTGAAGAAAGATGGCTAACGTAATAGAGGCGACGATATTAACAGGTAAGTATTGAGGTGAGGATGTTTATATTCCACGAATTCCGATAATTTCTGATGAATTACCATTTAGATTTAAAAGGCTGCAATTTCCTTTGAGGATGAGTTTTGCAATGACAATAAACAAGGCCCAGGGACAGTCATTAAAGGTAGTTGGGTTATTTTTAGAGAGTGAGTGCTTTTCACATGGACAGCTGTATGTGGGATGCTCGAGGGTAGGCAGAAGAGAAAATTTATTCATATATGCCAAGGAAGGACGGACGACAAACATCGTTTATCAACAGGCGATAGAATAGGGTTACATTAAACCAGGTAGTTTTATACATCTACATAAACTTATAGTTGTTTGATGAAACAGGCCCTCCGCAGGAGCTAGGTCGCGGTGAGCGAAGCGAGCTGCCGAGCTAGTTCTTTGATAATTCCAATTTGGAAAGTAATGTCGATCTCATTACAGTTTGCCTCACAAAAACTTTTAAAACAAGAAAAGTGTGAAAACTGACGTACTCCAAGTTGTGACTCGAATAACATCAATTTTTGTCGAAATGCTTTAATTATCCTGTAGAAATCACAAATTAAGTTTTCCTTTCCTTGTAATTTCAGATTTAGCTCATTCATGTGAGTTGTAACATCAACCAAAAATGATAATTTTGATAGCCAAGCAAGATCTGATAATTCGGGATAATAGTTATTTTTACTGGTTAGAAAAATATCAATCTCACTTCGGAGTTTATAAAATCTATTTAATACATTACCACAGCTAAGCCATCTAACTGCAGTGTAATATGGTAAGTCAAAATATTCAGATCCAAAATCGTCAAGTAAAACTTTAAACTGACGGTGATTAAGTGAGCTCCCTCGAACAAAGTTTATTATGCGAATAACTGGATTCAACACACATGAAATATTAAGAGCCTTCGCACATAGTGCGTGCTGATGAAGGATGCAATGAATGAACAAAGTGTTTGAAATATGTAATTCCTCCAATTTATTAGTTATTTGCCCAACTAGACCCTTTTTAGAACCAGCCATATTCTTTGCCCCGTCAATCGTAACACAACTCAGTTTCTCCCATTCAAGGTTATAGTCACTTATAGTTTGTTCCAATTCATCAAAAATATCTTTTCCAGTGGTTGTTCCATGAATAGAACAAACAGATGCCAGTTCTTCAGTTATGGAAATATTCTCATCAACTCCACGAATAAAAATAAGAAGTTGCGATGTTCCCGAAATGTCAACTGACTCATCCAATGCAAGAGAATACCACAACATATTACTTGTCTTTTCACAAATTTGTAAATATATATTTTTTCCAAGCTCTTCAGTTCTCCGTGATACAGAACTCGCCGACAAACTTATTCCATCAAATAAGGAAGAATTTAGTGGGCACAAACAATTAACTGCTTCAATAATGCAATTTTTGATATACATCCAATCACTAAAGGGTTTCCCGTGTTGTGAAATAATTTTCGTTATCTCGTATCCAGCTCTTGTTACATTTTCATTATTTTCAAAATTTTTTTTATAAGGCCTTGTTGAATTTGTAAAGTGCGTTTCAGTGATTCAACTTTATCCTCACGTAGCTTTCCAGTGTACTTGGAATATATCGGAGCATGATTCGTTTCATAATGACGTCGAATGTTATACTCCTTCATAACAGAGAGATGTTCGTGGCATATTAAACAATAAGCTTTCTGCTTTAATTCATCTTTCGCAAAAAAATACTTCAATTCCCATAATTTATTGAATACACGGCATTCGCGGTCAACTTTTCTTTTCATATTAGACATAGCAACAAAGAAAAATTTAACGTTAATGCTGATAAGTTTTTTTTCGAATTAAATCTTGCAAAATAGTTTTATTTAAGTTAATTATTAAGGTATTAATTGAATATCTCGAAATAGTGCGCGGGCCGGATCCGGCCCGCGGGCCGTAGTTTGGTGACGTCTGCTCTAAGACAATGGAAAAGATTGTCTTTAACAGACTCTCTGGTCATATAGAGTCACAAAATTTGCTTTTACCCGAACAATGGGGATTTCGTGGAGGAAGATCCACAGGGGACTGCCTCAGGGAATTAGAGCACCAATTATCCCGTGCTGACAGAAATGAAGCATGGCTAACTGTGGTGTGTCTGGATCTGGCCAAAGCCTTCGATAGGGTGTGGCACCTGGGCCTACTCTCCAGAATCCATGACATCGGAGCCGGGATAAAGACCTATCGATGGCTGGAGAGCTTCTTGTCAGGAAGACAATCATTTGTCCGCTGTGGAAACCGCCTATCGGGGTGTGTGGAACTTAGAAGGGGAGTCCCGCAGGGATCTATCTTGAGTCCACTTCTGTTCAACCTCTTCTTGGCGGACATTCCTCTGCCGTCGACACGTACTGGCAAGCTCGTTATCTATGCTGACGATATCCTGGTCATGGATACCTCGAAAAGGATATCGCAGTCTTGGAGACGACTGAAATCATACATTGCAACGCTAAAGATGTGGACTATAGAGAAGGGTTTGACCCTAGCACCGGAGAAGAGCACCATTTCATGGTTGCGGAGAGGGAGTCGCTATGCGGAGTCGTGTGCATATGCGATGAGTAGCTATGTGATGGATCTCCCGAAAAGCAAAAATCTTTCTTACCTGGGAGCAACCATCAACTGTCGTGGCTCGTACGTAGAGCATATAGCAAATCAGAGAAAGAGGAGTGTGAGGATCCTCAAAAGCTTAACCAGGTTCCATCTGGATCCGGAAACGTACATCTACGTATACAAAACGTGTGTGCAGCCAGTCCTCACATATGGCTACGAGGGCTGGTACGGTACGGAGGAGAGTGACTACCTGATCGAACAGTTGGAAAAGACAAGACGTTTCGCTATGAAATTGGCTTACGGAGTACAACTTGACGGAAGGTTAAAAGACTCACAAGAATCCTCTGTGCCCACGATCCGGATGGTCTTGGAGAATTGTCGTCAAACATGACTAGTATTGGGGATACGCATGGAAAGAGACACTTCGGTGCCTTGTTTTTATCTCCCCGCCGATGATTTCTTCCTTGTTTTTCTTTTTCTTTTCGCTCAATAAACACTATTCTATTCTATGGGCAAAAAATGGTCTTTATCGAAATATTTTTTTGATAAGAATTAAAACCGCACTTAAATTGCAATCATCTGATTTGATTTTAATTTCGAATTTATAAATATATTCATATATTTTAGCTCCATTCCTCTGTAGAATATCTCTTGGCAGCCCCAATAAGATCCACTATCTTATATTCTGTTTTTTGTCTACTCTGAGGCGGCTCTTCGAGACTTGAGACCAGTCCTTCGAATAGAAAAAAACTACGATTGCTTTTGCAGATGATATCCAACAATAAAGAAAAGCTCAAGGTCCTAATTTAGAAGATAACAGAGAAGCTGTTAGATTGGTCACTAAATGTGAACATAGAAAGAACAGAGATCACGAAGCTGATTAAAAAAAGACCATACTAAGAAACCAAGGCGCAAAAACAAGAAACTGGACTCTCTCCTTATTGAATCAGATAATATTACAAGAAGTAAAATCCATACTTACACAACACTCAAAAACAGGAGAAGACCTGGCTTGCTCGCAGAGGATTTACGATTAGGATTTTACGTACAAATGAGAGTTAGCAAAATTTTCAGTATGAACTCACATTGTTTTGTACGAACCACGCTTCAGAGGCTGTGCAAAGAAAATATTTCCGGATTTCCTTGACGAAAACCTTAAAAGCATTGTGAACCACCTTGAAAGCAAAAAAGGCGGTTTGGGATAGAACGAAATGGAGAAACCTGTCCAGAGATTTGATTTATTGTGTTGCACATTCTTCGTCATCGCCATTGAAATCCTTAGTGCTATTAATACTTGTTTACATCCCCCGCGGTTTTCCTGTCTATCAAACAAGAGAAACCGTTTTTTGTGTAGACAAAGATCTAGAAGTGTCTTCTTTATTTCATAATCTACAAGGTTTTTGTACGTAACAGGAGGGTTTTGTAGTTAATTGGAGGTCGTTTGTCTTAAAAATTTTCTCGGCTTAAAACATTATACTCTTGACAATGCATACAGGATTTGAATTTTAAGAGTTTAAGAATCTTAAAAATAAACATTAAACGCTTTTTGAGTTTTATTTCAGTAAAGACATGGCGTAACAAACTGAATGTTTTTTAAATCAATATTTCGCTCTTGTAAATATTTATTGTTGCATTTTTCTAAATAAATGAAAGGAGAAAAAATACAGGCGTAGGCAAACTAAATCCGACAGAGGGAGTACTGCCTTGTTTTTAATAAAAAAATTGAATTCAATGATATTTTTTCAATAAAGACGGATTCAAGTCTGCATGTGTAATTTTTTATAAAAAGTTACCGTGTTCAGGAAATATAATATAAAATGTCACTTTCAAATCAAGCACAACGGAATGTACGGCCTGCGATCAACAAAATTTATCCACCTTCACTTTAATACGACGTTATAAACCTAATAAATCAGATTAATTATTTGTCGGTTTTATTGTATTTATGGTAAGTAACCCACAGTTTTTTGTTTCTCATAAAATGATTACCCAGTCCCAGGTATGTGGCTTCCTGCTGATAAAGAGAAACACAGTAATCCCGTCTGGTCTCTTCCCGTCCCCCCGATCGATCCCAGTGGGTTCGATTATTAAGGAGATTTTGGCGACTTTTAAGGCTTTAGAGCAGCGTGCCGCGGAATACGACCAGCGTTGTATCTACATGATAGCGCGTGCAGATCAAAGCGACAATTGGTTAATTGTGCCTAGAAACTTTCATTTAATGATTTAAGTTTTCAAATAAGACAGTTTATAAGGAAAGAAGTTTGTGCGTAATTTGATTTCATCTAAATATGAATATCCCGAAAAAGTTATCTTTTTTATATTTTCAAAGAACTTTAATCTAAAAATAATTAATGGGATCACAATTTTTCCATTTGAAGAGGGGAAATCCCTAGTCTGGGACGCAACCTGTGTGGACACTCTCTGTCCTTCCAACATTGTCGGGAGCGCAGTGTACAGACTGTATGCCGCGGAAAAAACGATGAGGGCAAATGAGGGAAAATATGAAGCTCTGCGAGACCGATTCGTGTTCTGTCTGATTGTGGTCGAGACAACTGGAGGAATAAGTGGGAAATCGTTTCGCTTCCTAAAGAAGCTTGGACGCTTAGCCACATTAAAAAGCCACGACACACGTGAGACCCGGTGGCTTCTCCAGTTGATCTCCGTTGCTATCGTGAGAGCCTCTCACGATTTAATTAAAAGGAGAATTGATCATGAAGTGATTACTCTACATTGTATTATTCACCAAGAAGCACTATCTGCGCAAACGTTTCCGTAAGAAATTTTAGAAGTGATGGAATTGGTCATAAAAATGCTCTTTTGTATATGAAGGAATCTTTCAATGACAGGTTAAAAATGAATGTTTAAATATAAAAAGGTTTAAGGATTTTAGAAAAGAAAAGGCAACTTTATTGTTCGTTATAAACCCTCCATGGCTAAAGTCAGCACTTTAAATTTATTCCCATTTGAAATTAACGCAGCTGAGTTCGAAATGCAGCTATTGGACTTGACATGTAAAAAATTATGGGCATCAAAGTTTATTCGCCTTTCAGAATTACTTGAAACCTTGGAACAGAAACATTTTCTGGTAAAATTAAAAATGATATTAATGCTATACAAAAGAAACTTGAAGATGTGATTTTCGAAACTTGGAATTATCTTCCAGATTCTTATTATGAATTAAAAAAATTTGCAGACGGAATTTTGACAATATTCGGGTCCATTTATATGTGTGAACAAAGTTTTTCTCATATGAATTATATAAAATCGAAATTACGGAACAAAATTACAGATTCGAATTTGGAATCTTACCTCAGATTAAAATTAACAACTTACGACCCAGACATTAACCAACTCTCCAAAGAAATGAGGAATCACATTTCTCATTAATGTGTCTAATTAATTTAATTTCTTAAAATGAATTCTTAATTATTTTTTAAATTAATTTTTCGAAATTTCCAAAAATGTTCAAAATTGGCTCTTCTCCAAAAGTATTTGCCGACCCCCGGTGAGAGGCAACGCAACGTCAATAATGTTGGTGGGGTCCACTTCGGATAGATCAGTGGTTCTCAACCTTTTTTGTCCGCGGATCCCTTGTGAGTAAATGAAAAATTTCGCGGACCCCCTACATATTTATTAAGTTTTTTGTCAAAAAAATTTTACTTATCTAAAAACAAAATTTATTATTAAATCAATAGAGAAAATTAGTGAGAAGGTTGATATTGTTTTTTCGAGGCAATTTTTTCAATAAGAGGCTCGGTTGTCGACAAGCAAACCCTGATGTCATCTTCAATATTCAGTCTTGCGCGATGATTATTTTTTATATTGAGAAGTGCTGAGAAGCCATGTTCGCATAAATATGTTGTCGGGAATATAAGCAACAAATTTAATGCATTTGCGCTTACGGAAGGATAATGCTTACACATTTCGCACCAAAATCTTGATGAAGCAAGTTTTTCATACAAATCTCTTGCGTTTGAATTATTGATCATGTCAATAAAAGCCTCTTCGATATTTTCATCGACCAAACGTGGATCAACACTGAATGGTGTACGAATGAATTTCAAATCAATTTTGTTCAATTCTGGAAAGTATTTATTTACTTCTTGTTGAAGATATGTTAAATGTGCATAAATAAGTTCGGTTATTTTGTTGATTTCAAATGCATCTATATTTACAGATTGTTCTTCAAAAGATTCAAACATAGTAAAATTATTTAGTTTTATTTTTTCTTTCCACAGTGTTAACTTCATCAAAAAAGCACTAACAATTAATATGAAACAGTTAACAAACTTAATTTTATCCACAAAATCAATTATTGTTTCATGTCTTCCCTGAAGCGATTTGTTGAGTGAATTTATACGAGAGAAGACATCTCTCAAGTAAGCAAGTTTAGATAGCCATGAACTATCCATTAATTTCGAAATAAATTCCGATGATTTAGAATTGTTTTCGCGAATAAAATATTCAGATAATTCATTCCTCAAAGAAAAAACTCTGGCAAGAATGTTTCCCCGAGATAGCCATCTCACCTCAGTGTGGAATAACAAAGCCTTTCCATCCTTTTCAAATTCCTCGCAAATAAGTCTGAAAATGCGCGAATTTAAAGCACTCTTTTTAATATAATTTATGATATGTACGACATCACCGAGAACATATCTTAAATCTGAAGGTAATGTTTTTGCAGCAAGTGCATAGCGATGTAGCATACAATGCATATGTTTCGTTTCCTGGTTAGCAAGTCTAACTTGGCTGCCAGACATAGCTGTTTCTTGGCAGAAGCTCTAAAGGAATCGAAATAAGGCTTTCAAACAGTCGAAATATGTAAACATTTTTAGATTTTTCTTAATTTTTTAAACTGATATCTTCAAAATCGAGCACAAATCTAATATAGATCGGAAAGGCCTACAATTCAAAATTATGTAGGATAAATTTTATTTTTATCATGGATACTCGAAAATTTTATTAATTCTACTTAAATAAAATTAATTCTCACACATAGGTCTATTTATTCAGAATAATATCAAAAATTGGAAATTTACGATTATAAATCGCAAAACAGTTTATTTTCAAATTTATACATCAATCAACTCCCACAGACGAATATCGTTGTCATAGAAAGATGCAGAAATAACCTTGTTAGGCTCCGCCCAGTCACAAGCATATACCAATGTCTCATGTTCTAAATATCCAACAGTAACATTCGTTTCAGCTAAGAAAAAATATTTAATAAAAACCTGGATCCGACACGTCGATTACTCTCAATCCAGAATGGGTAACAGACACTAAAAGAATGTGAGGGTTGGACGGGCAAAACTTTAACCCCCACACACCTCCTCCTAAATTAGTAGATGATATATGTTCTCCCGAGAAATTCCTTTTGTCGAGAATATTCAAACATTGATCGTATCTAAAAAAGTGATTCCCGTCCTTACCCCCCTGTGTATACTGTGTTTCCAGAACATAGAATCCCACAAACTCCATATTTATATCTAGAATATAGAAATGAAAGATCAACTTTCGAAATGATACTTGCGGGTTACTACCAACCCTAAGATCAGAAAGTTTTAAAAGACCTTCGTCGTCACCTTAGTAAATATTGATTTCAAAAACAAACCTGAGTAAAACAAATTACTGTCAGAATCAAAATGAACTTTCCAAATCTGTGAATTATGTAATGAAAATGTATTTATAGTAACACAATCCTGGCCAAGTTGGCAATAGTGAACACGGCCGTGTAAATCAGAGGATATAAGCATATCTCGGGAATCAATGTCTAATGACAAAAGATGTTTATCGTTCAATTGAGTGGAAAAGAGTCGAGTAATCATTTTGTCGTCCACTGTATAGCCACAAACGTGACCATTAGCGTCAATTGAGATAAATTGACTCTTTTTTTCTCGCCAACAAATATCGAGAATGGCGGAAGTTGGTAAAGAGTAAATCGGTTCTAAATTTGATATATTGTATAAACATAGTTGTCCTTTATATAATCCCTATAAATGTTATATTTTTAAAAAAAGCCTCATTCAATTGGTACGATCCGCATATAAAACTATTTATTGGATCTTGATCAATAGGACAAGTAGAAATAACACAAGGATGTGGAGATGATTTTTGTTTATTTAATGTTAAAGTTGACACTGTGTGAGCCATGCTAAAAAATTAAAAGTTTAAAATATTCCTAAAAAAATATTAATATATAACAAAAAATTCTATATTTTGTAAGTAATTTGATATACGGACCCTCTGAATAAAGTGCTCACGAACTCGCGCTAGAATCTATTTGGGCATATTCCAAAATTGGACCCTACTATACAGAGAAAAAATTTGTATTTATTGCCCAAAAAATCAAAACCAAAAATACAAAGGAAAATAATTAACGGGGAGATAAAAAAGGGACCGAACTTCCTCTTTTAGTGCTACCCAAACTATGATGATAAGACACAGGTTTTCTCCAGGATCATCTCGGCACGGGGGATTCTTGCGAGTTTTCTAGGCGTCCGTTAAGTTGTAATCCGTAAGTCAATTTCAATGCAAACGTCTTTTTTTCCAACTGTTTCCTCCGTACCGAACTAACCCTCCTAGTCATATACGAGAACTGGCTGTACACAAATTCTGTATACGTAGATGTACGTTTCCAGACCCAGATGGTACCTAGTTAAGCTTTTAAGGATCCTCGCACTCATCTTCCTCTGATTTATTACATGGTATGACAGCTTACAATTTCTTCGAGGTAGTATAAATTCAAGCTCTTGGGAGATCCAGCCATGGTGCTCTTCTCAGGTGCTAGGAACAAATTCTTTTCTACTGTCCACTTCTTTAGCATGACAATGTGTGGCTCAAGGTTAAATTGAAATTTTTCAAGGTCAAAAAAATGTAACCGGTTGCCCATACGTATCCAGTCACATATTACATAACTGGATCACTGCTAACCGCCTGTCAGTAACTAGGTTTTATTCTGGACAACAACAAAATTCAGTTTTTCCGGACTCAGAAGATCCTAGGAGTTACGTTCAATGCGCGCGTGTGCTTCTCTCCACACGTGGACAACATATTCATAACGTGCAAAAGGAAAACCAATATATTAAAGTGTCTCTCTGGAATTTGGAAGTTTGGAAAGCACTCAGTACTTGGATGTCTATACAATCAGTACATCCCGCCTTGTTTCTCGCATGCATGCACGGCATGTGGCAACTCCATTTTCTGGTCCAATAAACAGAAGAGTGAGGCGAGCCGGAAAAGAACTCTAGCATTCACGGAGCGTTGGACAAAATGCAAGCTTTCGACTCATACAAGCATGGAAAACCTCTTGATACTATATAAACGATCAGATGAAGACATGGAGAAATACGACCACTACGTGCTCGCGCGGGAACCAAGAGGAAAATCAGGCCGACATAAGGAGTCTCCTCGTGCGTGTCGGGATCACGAAACGTTACTTGCTCTGTCTTTCGTGTTAAAAGATAAACTCCGTTATGGGAAATTTAATATTTTATATATTTTTTTTTAATTTTTGAATTTTATTTTATAATAAATAATAATAACGTGTTTGTATTTCTATGCCGAAGAAAATTTCTGTCAAAGACAAATTAGACATATAATTTTGATGGATGTGAAGGTTCTGAGCCCTTAAGAGAACCCGAGTGACAAACATTCATTTCTGGACAAGGTTGTTTTTACTTCGTTTAAAATGTAATAATTAAAAAAAATCAAATATGCCTAAATTTTTATAGATTAAGAAATGATAATTTAGTTGTTTCCGGACCATTATTACAATCTACCGCTAAAAAAGCAGTACAAATTTCAAATCCTAAAAATACTACTCCGCTGCTTCAGCCGCTTGATCTGGGAATAATTCGTTCATATAAAACATTTTACTCACACGAATTGGTTAAATTTATATGCTTGTTTGAAGGCGAAGAATTAATATTAGATGGTATTCAAAGTAGACAAATATGAAATAATCTTTTAAAGTCTATCAAATATAAATATGAGAAATGTTTTGTTAGCAATTGAAGATGCTTGGATGAATGTTACTATAAAAACGATCACGAATTGCTGAAATAAAATTAATGAGCAACGTACAGATGATGTTCAAAAAAATGTAATCAGATAAATGAAGAAAAGATCGAAGAAACTGTTATATCAGTAGAAATCTCTGGTATAGAAAATGACGAGGCGTTATATGACGGTGTTGAAAAATGCCAATCTACTAAGAAACTAATTTCTACAATTAATGAGATGGAAGATGGTATTTTCAGCTTGCTCCAGAGGTATTAACTGCATTTTATAACTTTAAAAAGATAACGATGGATCAATTAATTAAAAAGTACAAAATCTGAGATAAAATAACGGATTATTTTAAAAACAAAAATTAAAATCGTTAGATGTGAATTAAAATAAAGATCTTTTTTTGTTTTCAACTAACAAAACGTTATTTTATTGTTAGTATAAAAAACCCCTCTTTCTGGGGAAACTCAGAAAAGAGGTTAGACTGTATTTTGTTTATAAACAATGGAGCTATTTCTTTTCATTCTAATTAACACGCCAGGACAATTAGCGATTTAACAGTTAATGTAGATTTCTAAAAAACCATTATTCTTAAGATACGACATTTTGCTCAGGAATTTCTCGCGCAAGCATTATGATTTAATTAAATAATAGAATTCCGATCATTTTTATAGCATTTATATTTTTTGAAATTATCTGAATTATTTAAAATCAATGAATCGTAGTGGCAATTAATTTGTATTGATCTCTGCTTTTATTATTCAAAAGAATAGATTTTAAGCCACTTCATGTTAGCACTAGGTATTAATTATGATTTAATGCATTTTTGATTATACAAACTGTATGAGTTATGGTTAGATTAGTCGTTACCACCTGGCCTATCGTTATTTCAGTTTTATTTTTATAATTGCAGTTAAACAAAAATTCGGAAAAAAATAAAATTGTTTCAATGTTTCCAAATTTGTTACTATCTAAAAACTCGTTAAATTGTTCAAAATGTGATCACATTGAAACATTAAAATTGAATAAAACTTCAAAGTAGTTTTTACCTTTACCTACATTTATAAGCACGCATCCTAAGCATTCGATGAAAACTAAACTGAATCAGTTTTCAAAAGTATTTGATTCAAGTACTCCACTCAATCAAAAAATTAAAATTGCGATCAAAAAAACGACTCAAAGTTATAATTTCAATAATATATAAAGACTGTATTTTAGTAAAATATTGTTTTCAAGACCCATTCAGTTCTCCTCCAGATGATTTTATCGATAAAATTACGCAACTTTGTATCCTTGAAAAACAATCAAAAAATATAGAGATTAAGAAAAAATACAAATCAAAAAAGAAATAAATATAAGTTTATAAAGTTTTATTATACACTAATATAATGTTTTATTGGCATTAAAATATTTTCATTAGTATAGATCTTTAAAATATTTTCAAAAACAGTTTTTTGATCAAATTGAAAAAATTTAAGTTTCGGTTAAAATTTATCCAAACGATAAAATTTTAAATATACATAACAAGAATATAAAAACAAAGTGCAATTATCAATTAATTAAAAAGTACAAAAATCTATTAAATTAATAAGTATATAATTTCGATAATTTCAATGACAATTGATGAAACTATTGTTTCAGATTTACTGACAACTGATCTATAATCAATGATTACTTTTTTTAAACCGTCCTATTTGAAACCTCTGGAGTCACAGGAAATCTCACTACGTCCTTCATCTATAGCATCTGGAGAATGATTCCTATCTGTAGAAGATTGATGGGAATCGTCGTGGTTCTGACAAAGAATTTTGATTGCCGTTTTTTGAGGGAACAGTCAAGCAATTTTTGCCTCAACGTAAATGATTTTTTTTAATTTTTTCTTTATTTTTCGACGTATTAGACAATTTTTAATTAAAAAATAAAAGATCAGGTTTGTAATTTCTGAGTCACAATATCGTAAACTGACTATTAAAGAGATAATAGAAAATTTTTTCATTTTGTAGCGTGGTTTGTGAAGTTATCTTTCTCAATTTTCAAATGAATAAATGTTTAATGATGTGTGTAAAAATTTGATAACCTCAATAAAAGAAATCATCTAAATCAATACCATCTGGTATTCGCATTTTAATAAATAGAGACATATGGATATCCAGAAATGAATGAACAACAAAAGCAACAACCCTCTATCAATGAGAAAGTTCCCGCTAGTGTATATGTATTGGTTCTTGTGATTCTATTTGGATTGGTCATTATTTGTACAGTTATTTTTATATTTTACGGAATTTCTTGACTTTAAGTTATTCGTCATATCATAAAAAAATCCGCTCTGGTCTCGTCCCGGATGCACTCAGGGACCAACTCAGTCGGGTACAAGAAATCGATGCCGTCGTTTCACGACGGACGTATGACAGGATTGTGAAGAAGCTCAACTCTTTGCAGCTGCTAGAAGGACCATTATGTGGAACGATAACACAAGAGGAGGCTAAAAAGGCAATAGCTGGGTTGAAGAACAAATAACCTGGTTTCGACTACATTCCTCAGATAAACTTTGATGCAAGGACTGACTATGATGTTTGAAACTAGCTGGACATTTGGACATCTTCCATCGACATGGAAATGTACGATCGTTCGAATGATACCAAAACCTGGTAAATCAAAACTGCTAGCAATGAACTATCGGCCGATTAGTCTGATTTGTGCTTTCTCTAAAACTATGGAAAAGATTGTCTTTAACAGACCTTCTTGTTATGTAGAATCACAGAATCTGCTTTCGTCCGTACAATGGGGATTCTGTGAAGGAAGATTCACAGGGGACTGTCTCATGGAATTAGAATACCAACTATCACGTGCCTACAGATCTCGCAAAAATTTTTGCTAGCGTATGGCACTTGGGCCTACTTGCGAGAGCCCATGAGACTGGAGCCGGAATAAAGACCTATCGATGGCTAGAAAACTTCTTGTGTAGAAGGAAATCTTGTTTGCTGTGGGAACCGCCTATTGGGATGTGTGGAACTTAGAAGGGGCGTCCCGCAGGGATCTGTCTTGAGTCCACTTCTTTTCAACCTCGTCTTGTCGGACATTCCCCTACCGTCTGTACGTACTGACAAACTTGTCATCTACGCTGATGATATCCTAGTTATGGATACCTCGAAAAGAATATCACAGTCTTGGAGACGACTAAGTCGTACATTGCCGAGTTAAAGAAGTGGACTGCTGAGAAAGGCTTGACAATAGCACCCGAGAAGAGCACCATTTCATGGATGCAAAGAGGAACACGTTGTGCAGCTACGCTATGAGTGGTTATGATATGGGTTTGAATCTACGCTTCCTCGGAGTAATAGTCAACTGCCGTGGTTCGTACGCCGACCACGTAGCTAAACAGAGAAGAGGAGCGTTAGAATCCTCAAAAGCTTAACCAGGTTCCATCTGGATCCGGAAACGTACATCTACGTCTACAAAACGTGTGTACAGCTAGTCCTCACATATGACTACGAGGGCTGGTATGGTACGGAGGAAAGTGACTACCTTGTCGAACAGTTGGAAAAAACAAGACGTTTCGCATTGAAACTGGCTTATGGAGTACAACTAGAAGGCTCGCAAGAATCTTCTGTGGCCACAATCCGGATGGTTTTGAAAAAAAGTTGTCGACACCGACAATAATTGGGGATACGCATTGAAAGAGACACTTTGGTACTTCGTTTAATCTCCTCGTTATTCTTTCTTTACACCTATATGCGATAAAATTCTTCTCAAAAATCTGAATCAGTTTTTAAATAAATACGTCCCTTAATGATATGTTTAGTCGGTATTATTATTCAAGAAATCTCCTCTGACCTTGGTTTAATCTATATTTATCAAATAGTTTTGGCACAGTTTTTTATGAATATTTTCCTTAGTTTTACAAAAGACATTCCTTTGCGATTTAAAAGAGCACATAATATGAAGATCAAGTAACCTCAGTAGATAAATGTGTGAAAATAAAACAACTTAATAATTGGTATTTTACTTCACTGTCATCCAGTGTTTTATTTACTCTAAGTAGATTTTTAGTTTCATTTCCTAACGTCGTCGGAAGGGCTGCCTCGTCCGTGATAATAACGTCATCGGCATAAATAAGCACATTCGAATTTCAGTTTTTTCCATGATTTTGGAACGCATCCTCTCTGGAGGCTCGAATTAAAAAGGTTTGTGAGCCAAGACACCAAACAATTTGGTGCATGCTTAAAACAGACCATTGGAATCTTGTCATATCCTGTGGCCGCATTTTTGGCTGCCCTTATTGCTTCAAGAGTCTCAGACTAGTAATTGGATAGCGTCTCAATCTTCTTGTGTAGTTTGCTGGAGGAGGTTTTGGTAAAGACGCACATCGGTCTGCTTCCAGAATAGCTGCAAACTGATTTCGCAGGAGTTCGGTTGTCTCCTCTTGGCTCGACAGGCATCCTCCCGGGAGTCCCACGCGAATTACTTCAGCTTTTATTTGGGTTCCAGTTATTTTACTGTAAGCTGTCCAAAATTTTGGGTTTTTTGGATGGAGCATTTTTGATTGGCGTAACCAAGCACGTTCTTTTTCAATTTGAGCTGTATGACAAAGTGATTTTTCAATAGCACTTATTCATTCTTTCATTAAAGTTCTGTCGACATAAGTCTATTTTTTAAAAACAATGTTTATCATAGACCCCGGAAGTATTTGGGATTTTCTGTTTTGAGTAGATTTTTTCAGAGTACTTCACCATGAAGCTGCTCAACAGGCTTCTAATGTAGTCATCTGTTCTTTCTATTGCATCTTCATTCTTCTCGACTGTTAAACAGGAGTTTCCAAGATTAAAAGAAATGAATAGTTTATAGAAGGCCCAGTCCGTTTTTACGGTTCTATAGTGCAAAAAGATATCCTCCATTAATGTCGGGTACAGCATCATCTGGGGAGTATGATCACTCCCGATGTCTTCGATTTTCCTCGGGAGTTCACATAAGAACTTCAATAAGGGTGAAGTTAGGAACATCCCTAAGAAATAATCTCCATAACATGAAAAATGATTTGGCTCTTCCCATGTCCAAATATCAAAACCAACTTGATCGGATATAGCCCGCAGGATTTTTCTATCTGCCGATTTCTTTTCGACAGCCATAAGATAGGCATTTATTATTATTATTAAAAGCACTCCCGAGAAGTCATAAAACTAATTAAGCTTCCCTTGTGCCGCGTGAACAACAATACTGTCCCACAACCTTCTCCAGGTGCCTCTCCTCTTTGCCAATTCTCTTAGATTGTCGAGATCATCAGCAGTTTCGAGTTTCCTCCCAATAGTTTTGAGATCCTGATTTAGCACCGATGGAAGTGTTGTCCTTGGTCTTCCTCGGAATGCGTCTCCGCATTGCATGAAATATGTTTCCATAGCAATGTTTGCAGGAGTGGCGAAGTCCATCCGCAGAATGTGGTCAAATAGCCTCCATCGTGATTTCAGAATTTCGATCGAAAGAATTTCTGAGTTGCATAATTTGTATAGGTTGTCGTTTGTAATCTTCTGCTACCCCGTTTCTTCTTGTTGCCTTGCAAATTCTTCTGACAAATCCTTCACGGATTCTTCTGCCCTAATTGTCAATAACGTTAACCCTTTTCCTACTAATGTGCGCATTGCGGATTCTCACAAAATTGCAACGTGGAATGTAAGAGGACTTAGTACCAGGAAATTGGACTTGGGGCACGTGCTTCGGGAGAATGGTATAGGAAAAGAAATCCTGCTGTCTTCGTTCGCTGGAAAAAGGAAGCAGGGTAGACCGAAACTAAACTGGACATCTGAAGTAGTGAAACTTACCGGACATCATTTGTCGGAAATAGCAGAGCTGGTGGGGGATAGAGTTTCGTGGAGGGACTTGTCTTACAGAATCGCCAATGGCCGGAATCGGCTGAATATGGCTTAACTAACTAACTAACTAACTATAGAGACATAAGCTTTCTAAAGGCTCCATTTGAAAAGATTTTCCTTCGGGTAACATCCTCTGTGTCTCCCAGGAGCGTTTCCAACTTTTTGTGCCTTCTCCATGATTCATCAATGCGTCTTTCCAATCGGCTTAAGGATATATTCGGTTTTTTCGGTGTTCACAGTGAGAAACCATTTTTCGAATTTGTTCGGGAGCATATTATTGAGAATTTCTGAGAATTTCTCCGTCGTCTGACACAAAGTCCAAGTCATCTGCGTAGGATATCTCGTGATAATCATTTTTATAACTGATTTAAAGTCCCTCAAGATACACAATAAAAAGCACGGGAGATAGCGAGTATCCTTGTGGAACACCCCGATAGGCATTTAAAATTTAGATCTCCAGCAATTAGTGAAAATTGGTTGCGTTTGAAGAAATCAGCAATTTTGTTTTTCGCTAATTTTTTTAGAGTACATTTCTCAATCAGATCCACTCTTGTCCAGATAATTATTAACTCGAGAGAGACAAATTCACAGATGGTTTCGTTTTCTATTATCAAGTTTTTTCTCTTCAACTCATTCATATAGAAGATGGCCGTACCCGTGGCAGTAACCCCACCATCCCTCCACTGGACATCATATGAAGTATAGCCATCCAAGGTAAATATCATTCCATGTTTTAATTTTGACTCGTTTACTACTAAGATATCCGGCTGGTGGAAAGCAACGAGCCGGATTAGCTCGGAACGCCGTCTCCATATTGATCTAGCGTTCACTAGGGTGACCACAGAGAGCCCTTAATATGATAAATGTTCTTTTTCTGTCAATAAAATTTTTTTTTTTTTATTCAAAGTAATTATTGAAATAAGTTAGTCAATGATTAAAAGGCACTTGCGGTTGCACGCATGATGGAGTGTGCATTGCCGCGAACGACAGCTATTCCAATTTGTTGGAATAACCATGACACTTCTCGAGGCTCCCCACGTCGCCTAGCAACTTTTCCTCCGACTTCTCTGATGAAAGAAGTCGTAAGAGGGCAATAAAATATAAAAAAATTCAAAATTTGAATAAAAATAATCATAAGTTTTCCAAAACAAAGTCTTTTTTATAAGAATTTTAGAATAAATAAGGAATTTAAGTTGTTGTGGTGTTGTGCATGTCCGTTCCTAATGATATGAGGAAATCGAATCCTAGGGGCCTTCCTGCGAAAAAGGATAAAAATAACATAACAAGTGCAGGAGTGTCGTCTCTGGGGCTGGATAACAGCACAAGGACTAGTATTCATGACAATCCAATTGCTGGGAATCCTACTATCCCAACTAACTTGCATTCCCTTTCGGCCATTATCGATGATGCTAGTTGTGTTTCTGAAGCTGAGTGGGTGTCTCAGATTGTTTATGCCACGAAGCAAAGAATTGGGAGGATACCAAGAGGTGGATGGAACCTTATCCGTGAGAAGTTTAATTCAAAATTCTCGAAGAGTGCAAGTCTCAGTCAACTCAAAGGAATGGTTAAACCAATGAGAGTGGATAATAATTATAGAAGCAATTGCCATCAGAAGCAATTTCTTGAGAGCTCAGAAATTTCCACTTTTAGAAAGTGTCTAGAAGAGTTGAATATACAAATTAAGAATATTGAATCGATTCCAAGGGATTCACGTAAACCAACTCCAAAAATTCAAAATAAATATTTGAAAACTGATATATTGACAGGATTGAATTCGGCGATATATTATATTACGAAAGATAATCATCCTAATGATATCGATAGCATTTCTGATATTCTATATGCTGCTCAATGTGCGTATTTATCTCTAACCATGAGAGACAAAGCACAGAGCACATGGGTAGAAAATATTGAAAAGAAAATTTCAAAATTATCTGCAGAATTGGAAGTTGTTAATTCCCATTCCAATCAAACACTACCTCCATCTGAAAAGCAAAAGGTAATGGATGTTCTCTGTCGCTATGGGTATAAGAAAACTAAGA
Organism: Octopus sinensis; assembly: GCF_006345805.1. Lineage (NCBI taxonomy): Eukaryota > Metazoa > Mollusca > Cephalopoda > Octopoda > Octopodidae > Octopus > Octopus sinensis. Next base: position 366,172 of record NW_021835996.1, read on the forward strand.
AAGGTGAGCTGTCGAGGATTCAGATATTATTGCAAGACCTGATTAGGATTAACAATAAGAAAATAGAAGTTCATAATTCAAGGAAGCAATTTCGTAAGGATAATCAGTGCTTTGAATTAAATCGAAAAAGATTCTATCGAGACTTAACAAAGAAAGAGGAAGTGACGCTGTATGGATTTGATGATGAAGAATGTGTCTCTTTTTGGCAAAAAGTCTGGAGCGAGAGAAATGAGAGGCCTCAATCTTATGACGTTGTTGGAAAACGAACTACTTGTGCTGAACATATGCTTCCAGAGTTTACGGAAGAGTTTTTTGGAAATGTTATTAAGTATCTTCCTGACTGGAAGGCATGTGGATGTGATGGGATATATAACTTTTTCATTAAGAAGATGGAGTCATTACATGGATTTCTGTGTCACGAGATAACCCGAATAATTAATGGAGAGTACATGCCTGAAAGTTGGTTTTACACTGGAATAACATATTTGATTCCTAAAAAAGATGATTGTGAGACCCCGAAGGACTTACGTCCTATAACGTGTATGCCGACATTGTATAAACTTGTCACCAAATGTGTTAATGTAAAACTGGCTGATTTTGTCGAGGCATTTGGCCTAATTTCAGACAACCAACTTGGAACGAGGAAGTATTGTCAAGGCGCCAAGGAGCAAGCTCTCATTAACCAATGTTTGAACAAGGAGTACGGGAATGGCCTTTATTCTGCTTGAGTCGATGTGAAGAAAGCATATGACTCAGTTGATCATGATTTTTTGTTTCACGTTTTGGATTGTTCTGGAATCCCGCTTTGGATCGTAAACTTTGTGAAGAGCGTAGTTAAGAAGTGGGCAGTAAAGCTGCATATGGAAGGTAGAAGAATTGGATCAGTGAAGTTAAACCGAGGAATTTTACAGGGAGACTCATTGTCTCCTTTACTATTTGTTATGGTATTAGATCCTCTAAGCAGGATCCTTAATTCCGTGTTTCCAAAACTTGAAATTAACCAGGAAGATCCCAATATGTTAACATATTCCACTAATCATTTGCTATTTATTGACGATCTAAAAATATTTGCTCTCAAACAAGACACTTTACTCAAAATGATGGAAGCTGTTAACGGATTTTTTAAAATTGTTGGTTTGGAGATGAATTCAGAAAAATCAGCGTCTAATTTGGAATCATTATCATGTTGTAAGACTATTGATGGAATCAATGGATATCGGTATTTGGGTGTACTTGAAGATGGTGGAAGCAATGTTCTTAAGAATAGAGTTATGGACTCTATCTTTGAGAATGTTAAGAAGAGGATAACTATGCTATCGAAAACAAAACTCAACTCTGTGAATCTGTTTCGTGCTATAAATGAATATGCATTGTCACTATATAATTATTATATTGGGCTAATCAATATTGAACCTTCTGAATTTGATGATATTGACAGACAAATACGGCAATTGCTTACGTCGCTCAGATTACATCTCAAACCTGCAAATAAAGAGAGACTGTATTTAAACCGGAAGGCTCTTGGAAGAGGGCTTTCATCAGTTACTTTCAAAAGTGAACTAATGCTCTTTCAGTTCCTTACGAGTCTGGAAAATATGTCAACTATATGCTTACGGAGGGCGGGGATTCTGCGTGTAATTAAAATGAATAAATGGCATTTGGCTATGATCGCAGGATTTCTATCCTCCAAATATGCAATTATTGATAAGAAGAGTATTACTATAGAGTCTCTAAAGTCCAGTCAGATACAATATTTACAAAAGAAAATTAGTTCTAAAGCACTACATTCTGTGCTTTTCAAATGTGTGGATGAACCTAATGTTGATTTACCTGCATCCTCAGAATGGCTATCTAATGGAAATAATGGGCCACGAAGCGAAGCATTGTATTGTCTTTTGCAAGATCGAAACTTGTTCTTTGCATCCGCTGACTCATTATGCAATCATTGTAAGAAAAGCAAGAAAACTGTTGACCACATGGCTACTCAGTGTGGTAAAATGCTCAACAGTGATTATCTCCGGAGACACAACGAAGTTGTGAAGTGTATTCACCTTAACTTGTGCCGAATGTATGGACTCAAAAAAGCAAGACGATTGAAGGGACATTCTGTTCAGTCAACACTGTCGACGGGAAAAGTTGAAATCAGGGTTGATTCTACAATCCTCACCGAAACAAAAGTAGAATATAACAAGCCAGATATCTTTGTCCACGACAAAGTCAGAAACGAAATAAATCTAATTGAAGTGGGTATTACTTCACAGGATCGCCTCAAGCAAGTGGAGGTTGAAAAGTGTCACAAGTATGACCTATTGGCAAGTGAGCTTTCGCTTCTGTATAGCTGTCAAGTAAAAATAATTCCTGTGGTTATGACATGGGATGGAGTTGTCTCGAAATGCTTCAAAAATTATATGAAGAAACTATCTATTGAAGCAGGAACGAGGACATACATCCAATCCGTTGTACTGAAAAGAACGCTTGAGAGTATGATGATCGAACACAAGCACGGAATGAAGGTATCTGGTGAAGAATACGCTTCTGCTTCCAACCGGTATGTGGAGATGGCATGCAAAAATTAAGACGACCCAATGAATGCTAAAGAAGATGCAATGGTTGAATCAGATGTGGTAGTGGGGAGTAAGAGGCAGCTGGAAGTAGACTCTTCTTCCAAGAGAAGGAGAGTGGATATCAGCGAGCTGGAGTGAGATCTGCTTAGTTTCTGATTAACTATTAATTTATTATTGGTTTAAAAACGTTAAAAAAAAATAATAAGAATTTTATAAATTTTCTAATACAATTTTCGAAATGTTTCAAATCCCGAGGGTCTGTCAAAAACGAAGGTTTCCACCTTCGAAACCTTGGTTGTAAAAGTTTGTGAAAATCCGATTATTTTAATCTTTTAAGTTTCAAAGATTCCCTATTTCTAAGTACAAATCTAAAATAATAGCATTGAAACTCTATTTTCCTAGGCGGAGAAATCTCGGAAGATTTTTTTAAGCATTTAATATAGACATAACACAGAAAAGTGGTGTTCTGTGTCATTCTAATGCAACTTCATTCGTCGTTGGTAACTTGATTGATTTCCAAAGCTTTAAGGGATCTTAGTAAAATGATATATTTAATTTTTTAAATAAACATTAATATTATTTATATTGTTGATAATTTACAATAATTCACAAAGAAATATATTTATCCTACTATGGGCTTGTTGGACAAAATATTTGGGAAAAAGAATGATGGATCTGTTCCAACAATCGCAGAAAGTATTAAAAGAATTAGAGAAATGGAGGAAATAATGTCAAAGAAAGAAGAATTTATTTCTAAAAAATTTGATGAAGAGCTCAAACTGGCAAAACAACTCGCAGCCAAAGGTGACAAACGAGGAGCTCTCTCAGCGTTGAAACGAAAGAAAAAATACGAAAAACAACTGCAACAAATAGACGGAACTTTGACAACATTAGAATATCAAAGAGAAGGTCTCGAAAATGCCGGAACAAATAAAGAGTTGATGACTGTCATGTCCCAGGCAGCGAAGGCTCTCAAAATGTCGGGAGGAATGTAAGTTTCTCACTAAAATAATCTTAAAGTGATCCGGATAAGGTTCATGATGTAATGGACGAGATTGCTGAACAACGAGAACTCGCTGATGAGTTTTCCGATTTAATTTCGACTCCCATCGGGGCTCAGCAGTACGACGAGGCAGATAATATTTGTTACTCGATACATTAGGGAGAATTGTTGGATGAATTGAAGGAATTGGAGAACCAAATCCCGCTTCCTGCCTCGTCTTCTGGCGTACCACTTCCTTCTGTTCCTGAATCAACCCCCACGGTCATTCCTTCTGAGGCTGATGAAGGTGTATTGGGGGATAATTTAGGTATTTAGAGGATGCACAATTGCAAGATCTTCTTAAGTGGTCTGCTGAGTAGTTCTATATATCTTTACTCTCATTAAAATATAATGACCTGTTTTTATCTTAGTTAAGGATGAAATACTCTACTTTAGAGTGCATATACATTAGATCTAAAGGAGATATGCTATTTTGTGAATAGTTTTTTGAAATATTATATGATGTCTCTAAGATTGAATTAATATTTGAGAGTACACTTAATCGCCATATCGCACAGTCTCGGGCTTTACTGACTTAGGTCTCGGTTCTCGTCCGGGCGCTGCTCATCCGGCGGAAGGTTACACGCGTCTACGATGCTAAAAAACTTGATGAGTGACGCCGTCATCTAAGAAGACTTACTGCGGAACTGGATTGTCTATTTTGAATCCACAAAAACAAGCAAAGATCATTCCTTGGCCCTACTTACGATTAACTAAAAATAAACTTTTTACTTAAAATAAAGTGTGCGTCTTGTCTGTGCGGAGCTATAAAATACTATGGCTTTGCGGAGGGATATATTATTATTTATAGGCTTGGAAATATTTGCCGAATCAAGAAATACAGTGTAGTTAAAATTTACAGATTACATGCTCTAATATCTATAGGCTCTACTTAAAGGCAGTTCATCGAGCTACTTAAAAGTGGTCTGTTTGTTACAAAAAATAACTTTATATTATTTTGGAAAAATCTATCACAATCAGAAAACCATATTTTGCAATTATGATTGGTTACTATTGATACGCAAGTTCAGATAATAAATCAAAATTTATTCATTGGCGTCTAAGAAATCAAATAAACATTTCTTAGAAATGGCTTAGGTCGAAAAAATTTCAGAAAAGAAAAACAATCATAATACAGTGAAACTCGTCTAAATGGGCCTCTAAATGTACCGAATCTTTCCATATACCGGCTTTTTTCTCAGGTCCAAATTTTTTACAGTTTTTTTCAATATAATTTTGACCTCTTGATTCCGAATCCTCTACCGGCCGTAGTCAATCGTGCATACCGTATAAAGATATATTACTGTTATTTTTAAAAATTAAACAATAATAATTTTTAAAATTATTTGACTTGATCTTGAAGGTTATCGCAATTTGTGAATCTTCAATTGTGACGAGATTGGATTGTATTTCCGTTCCTTGCCTGACAAAACTCTTACTATCAAAAGTTCCAATAAGTCTTGTGAAGCTTTCCACGGAGCGTTTGACAGTCAAAAACTTAAACCTTTTAGCATTGGAAAATCTTGTCAATTGGGAAATAAGTTTAACAGTGTAGTCTTGTGTAGATACCTTTTTCAACAAAACGTAAAGTATATCGAATGCAAAACGTTCTAAAAAAGTGAAAAATTCAATATTTCTTTGCCGATTTAAACGGAAATTCTTTGTTTGGTGTGTACTCAAGAAATTTCAGTGGCTAGAGAATATAACATTCGACGTCACTACGAAACCCACCATGTTGAAGAATATAATAGCTTGATGGGAAAAATGAGAAAGGATAAGAGCATTCACTACTTGTATGTTTTCAGAATCGGCAATCTTTTGCCAAATTTCGAGATGATAATGAGGATCATCAAAACCATATAGTGATCGTGATTTTATAAAATCATGAATTATGAAAGCTACTGAAATCATATGCCCTACTAATTGACCTGATTTCGAAAGCATTAGTCTTGCAAAAATACTTTGGTGAATAGTATTTTAGATTTTGCCGTTGATTTTCATAATCAACTTTAGGTGAAAATCACTTATTCATTACCTTTTCATTGCTATTAACGATAGGACTGACATACTGGATGTGGTTAAGTTAGCTCTTTTATTCATAGTGTGGACAAGAATTTGACGGTCACAAAGGAATTTCTTGATTTGATATCTATGACAAACTACACTACCACAAATGAAATATTCGAATCTCTTGTCATTGTCTAAGATAAGTTTGGAGTGTTATTGTAGCTACAGATGATGTTTTTGCTCAATTCAGAGAGAAGTTACGGCTGCAAATGCAAGATGTGATTTTTGGATATTTCACTGTATTTTGCCTCAGGAGGTACTCTGCATTAAATCGAAGCGGTCGTCTGGACAGTAAATTTTGTCTGTGTCAGAGGTCTAAATCACCGTTTTGATTTTAACCACGGATTATCATATCACTCCGAGGTAAGGTGTATAGATTATCGCAGTCGTTCTTGAACCTTTTTTTGACTCACCTTGGCATCTAAATAATTTTTCGCCTAACCCTTATCGATGTAAAAAAATATTAAATTAATGAGATGGATGGTGTTGTTTATCAATGACTAATCTTTCTATTTCTGGATTTTTTAACAAAAGACATTCTCGAACATCATGCACAACATTCAGTCTCGGACGATTAACTGATTTCAAAATGATCAATGATGAAAGTCATTGTTCGAAGAGATATTTAGTTGGAAACAACAGCACAAAATCGATTACATAAAAAATCCAAAATCCATTAGATTCGTAAGAATTTATTAATTCGATAAATTCTTTTTGAATTTTAGAAAGTAAATCATAAACTTTTACAAAAAAGGATTGACAAAAAGTTCAAGATTTATTTCATTAATTTAACCTATATTTTTCAACTTCTTTCTTCAATTCAAGTAAATGGGAAGTTATTTAATTTTTTAAATTTTCTATTTGATTCAAATTTAGATAGCAGATGTAATCATTCAACTTATCAAACATAGTAAAATTAGAATTTGTTTTATTAGCAAATGCACTGCTGATGTTTCACACCGTTTTTAACCACGAAATAATATCCATAGCTGAGATAATTATCGTTTTATTTTTAAATCTAAGAATACGAAAAGTTTTCTATCCGCGGTGCGGCCACTGGCGAATCTTAATTTCCTAATATGTATTGACTGTACATAATTAATTATCTTTCAAAAAAATACGAAAAGTTCTTTGCTGTTATAACTGATGTTGTATATAATTAAGAAATGTAAATGATTTTATGCCAATTACATGATTGAATCGATACATCTGTACTCCGCTTAAGAATTACTCTATTCTAAGTTATGTAACTTTTATCACATACTTGAAGACTACACTTATTCTAAAATATAAATTATTTTATATTTACGCGTAAAGCATTACTAAGAAAACAAATTAGTGAATTTAAAGATTAAAAATATAAGTGAACTTTGATAAATATAATAAATTAAACATCATCAGTTGATATGATTGTAGAACTCGTGGATGTGACCTCTGTCGAATCACACTAAGATAAGGCAAAGGATCTTACATGACCCTTCACTATTTTGACTAATAACTCGAGCAACGTCGCAGCTTCATGTCTGGCGCTTCGGTGATAGAGAGTAGCCAGATTCGACAAAGCCGTTAAAATAGAATCTCTTAGCAATATTTACATTCTGCCATACCCATAGGTATCTACTATTTTGATCCATTTAGGGAGAACTCCATTCAACAATTCAGATCTACTTTGCCCAATTGTCCCTTTACGTTCCCTTTCTTCTGCAATCTCCCAAATAGACAAGCCAGAGTCTCCAACATCAGAAACTCTGTCCATTTTCGACTGAAATTCACTGATCACGGACTTATATAAAGCTTCGGCCTCGTCGAACTTGGTTAGTTTAAGGTATGCAGATGCCTTCGAATGACTGACAGTGAGTACCAAATTATTAGTAGTCTTCATTATATTCAGATCATCTCTGTCGGCCAATCCACGGTAAATATCCAACGCCCGCAAATAGTAACCCTCCACATCACCATACTTTCCTTGGTGTTGACAGACAAGACCAAGATTATTCAGCTGTTTGGCTGTATCAGGGTGGTCGTATCCCAATGTCTGTTCCCTAATCATCAATGCTCTCTTGCAGAGAGGCTCAGCTTCTCGATAACGTCCTCGTTTTCCCAATAAAATCGCCAAATTATTGAGAGTTGCAGCGACAGAGGGATGATTGTCACCCAAAATCTTTTCTCTGATTTCAAGACACCTCTCAAGGTACGAAGAAGCCAGTTTATACTGTCCTTGGTCTCTAATACTTTGATTATTTGTGGATAACCGGTAAGCTAAAGCCAGAATGTTGAGAAGAGTAGCAACTTCGGGGTGGTCCTTCCCCGTAACGAGTTCGAGTTCATTCAGGGCCTGTTTACACAAAGGAACGGCCACTTCGTATCTGCCCTGTGACGCATACTGGACAACCAGACTACTTAGAGTAGCCAAGTTTTGTGGGAGGCTTTCTCTGAGAGAATATTCTAATAAAATATATTATTTGTTATTTTTTTAATTGTGCAACAAATTTATTTAGAGACCTGTTGGTTGGTCTTCAACTTCTTCTTTGGGTATACTGCTTTCGTTATAGTTCTAAGCAATAAAGTTAAGACTCAACCTTATTTCCGATTTCATTGAGCTGAATCATTAATTTCAAATGTTTATTTTCACTTTCCAGCTCAATAAGTGCATTTTCTTGGCTTATTAACTTTTCATGGACGATATTTAACTCCTGTGAAATCCATTCTTTATCCGTCTTTAGTTGAGCAACTTGAAGTTCCAAATTTGTTCTATGATACCTCTGCTGGGATAAAAGCTCGAGTATATGTTCAATAAACTACCAATATAGTGATTATTGTGCCTTATATCCCTCGAATCCATAGTCTATCATAGTTTTTAAACGTTTCAGGTCGTGGCCTGTTTCTTCGGATTCACATTCTTTTATATTTTCAGATACTATTTTTTGAAGCTGTTCGAGGTTGTGAAGTGCCAGTTCTTTAGGTTCTTCAGAGAAAATCATTCGTTAAAACAGAAAAAGCGTATAACAACAGTTGCTATTAAAGCTTTTCCAGTCTATTACTTATTTGAAATTCAGTCTATTTTTTACTAATAAGAGAATAATTGATTACACTATTAATAAAGATAACCGAATATTAACGATTAAACATTCTTCTTAAAAATTCCATGATAACGGCTATTTTAATCAATTAGACTCAATTAAATAATTAAGAAACAAATCTGATTTAATAATGTTCATGAAAAGAGTCTGATTTATGTAATAAAAGACGCAATTATTCAATTAATTATTATTCAACATGTAAAGTATCAAAGTTGTTGTGGTGTGTGAATGTACGTCTCCAAACAGTTAAGGAAAACGAAGCCTATGGGCTTTCTTGCAGATAAAAATAGTTTAAAAAAGACAGGACCGTCGCCTGAAGCCACCCTATATGGGTTTGGTGATGGGGGGGCGCCTGTTGAAACCTGTTACTCTTAAAGAAGGTTCTCCTAGTCTTGTTAAAAAAATTTTGGTGAACTTATGACTTTGGAAATCGTAACTTCACTTGGATGAATGCGTGTGGGAGGTCTGTACTTCAAAGAAATAAAGAATTATTGTAAACTTATAAAAGACTTCTTCGCAAACCATTACAGATGAATTCTAATAGGTGACCTTAACGCAAAACAGACCTCATATGGATGCAATCAATCAATATAGCCGTTCCGCGAGATCGCAACCTAATGTTGAAATCTCGCACTGGCCAGCCACATAAGATCAAGATAGAGAGAGAACATGTTATTAGGAACTAACTAATCCAAACGAAGAGAATCCAAACGAAGTGTCCCCGCTGCGTCTATTTTTCTCTTGTGCTGTGGCTGATATAGACATCCGGTTCCTCAGTGAGAATGAGGATGCGGATGCAACCTCATATGGATGCGAAAATACAATTAGGGACAATCGGATACTCCTCGGATTATCGGAGAAATGCAGCTTCAGTGTCTTGACTTCACAAGAAACAAACTATTTCTCTTATCACTGGGAAGACCGGATAGTAGTTTTCCTCGTCTTGGCTAGTGTCATTTACCAATCCAACATACCACAGATAGAGGTAAACATCGGCAGCGATCACCTACCTCATTCTTTATGCGTGCGAAAATAGACTACGATTTGTGAAAACCACTTCATCGGGTATGATATGTCCCGGAAAAACTAATCCGACTGGATGAATCTCTAGGAAAGCTTATAAAAAGGAAGGGGAACCTTGAAAAAAAGTTAAAACGATGTTTTTGACCTTTTGGACTGCACTTGTATTCTGGAAAAAGTTCTTATGAAAACAGAAATAAATGATTTCACAAGAAAACAAACTCCGCTTGGAAGAATTAATGCCCAAAATTGAATAAGAAAAATCCTCAATTTTGGAAGATTTTCAATCGACTCAGTCGTATGGAGAGCAAAAGGAAAAGACATCTGGCTAAATCGACTAATGGACTGCCGTCTCTCTTAAAGAGATTCCCTCATGTCTGCGGAAACAACTGGCTAAAACTCAAGATGTGGACCCGATTGATACAATTCCTAGAGAATTTGTACGTGAAGCACTAAGAAATCTCCAAGCAAACTGGAGTCGTGCGGGACTTTTGTCCCATGCCATAACGTTAGAAGAAACATATAGTGCCATTATGGACTGCAAAAATAACGCACCTGGCTATGACTACATTTCGATTACTGTCTTCAAACATGCCCCGGAAATTCTCATACGATACTTGACCGCTCTATACAATCCAAGTTGGACATTTGGATACGTACAAAACTTTTGGAAAAAGTCAATCGTGCGTATGATTCCAAGGTCTGGCAAAAACAACACAAGTATCTATGTTCTCGCTACTTAAAACGATAAATATGTATTTGAAATAAACACTTAAATAAATTAATTATCTAATTTTTATCTAGAGAGATACTTCAAAATCTAAGCATGATCAACCTTTAGAAATTCTCCTAATTAATTTTATTTAGTCACCAAGATCACGATAGAAACTAAACAAATTAGTCACGTGATCCCGATGCATTTCACAAGCGACCTCATCCTCGCACGGTGATCTTCCCATAAGTCTACACAAGATCGCACCGAGCGGCTAATCGGTTCTGGAATTCAGATTAATCAGATATTCCATAGAAGCCAGTCTAAAACATTTGTCACTATGTGCCTAACTTTCGGTTATTCTTTACGCTCTTAGTTGAGCATCCTCGATTCTCCGCCATGTGATCAAAGATAATAGCGGATTTTCTGAAAGCTGCGAGTAATCAACAAGTCTCTAATAAAGACCCATACATAATATCTATTAAAAAAAATTTCAAACAAATCTATTCACTCTGTGTTGTTTGAGCAGAAAGAGGAATAAGAAGGGAAGAACATTTATGGAGTGTCATCACTTGTTCACTCCGAAGACTTAATACTTAGTTAGGCAATAAATAGTTAATTAGTTTTTTTATTAATAAAGGATGAATCGGTTTAGTATAAAAATCATGTAACTTTCATCACCGTACATGATTATTTTCATTATAATTATCTTCATAAAAGCGGTCGTCTAAATAGAAATTGTGTTTCTCTATCTTACTTTGAGGTCCTTGTCTGAAGATAAATTCTGACTCTAACAATAGAAAAATTAATAAATACTAAGTGGGTTTAAATTAGGAAATATAATTTCATGTTCTACCTATAAAATTAATAATTAATTTTCCGACTATCTGATTTGACGCATCATCCGATGATATTGGAGACTGGTAGCCTTTAAAAACAAAAACACAAATGAATATGGCGAATAAACACATAATTTATTATTTGATCGAAAATTTACTTAAATAATCCAATGTTCGTACTAAATTTTGTACTTTAGTTATAATTTATTGACAAATTATTGAATTCTTCAATGTCATTAGTCAATGGTTACAAAACCCAGATTACTGTTTTTATCAAATTTTAGATTTTGGAGCGAATTTCTAAATTTTAATAATAAAATGGTATGATGTGTTTACGCACTAACTTCAAACTAGCAAAATACAAATGAATTGTAAAAATCCTAACAGATTTTAAAGTATTCAAATTAGCAAATAATAGAGTACAAGCTAAAAAATGGTTAGGTCTTCCAAGAACCTTTCACCTAAAAATCTAACATATCAAGAATATCCTTGATGATGAGGTCTTTGATAATATTTTCTGTATTTTGGTTAAAATAAACAACGTGAATGTCCACGACTCTTATTATGAGATACATTAAAACTTTACAGGAAAAAAATTAAAGAATTATTTTCAACATGTTAATAAAAACGACAGCAAGAATACTCCCAATAGTGTGCACCCAATTATTGGTGGCAAAGAAATTCAATTCATCCTAGGATTTTCACTTTCAAAACAAATGCCAGCAATTAATCAACATTAAGACTATTATCATAGTCCACCTCGACAGTGTAATTAGCACATTTTAAAGTACCTATTTAAATAAAAAAACATTCATCTAAAATAAATTATTAATATGCGAGTAGGGTTAAAGGGTATCCAGTTTATACAGCGGATTCGACCAGTTTTCATGTCTGATTAGCAGATTTCAAAATACCACTTGATAGTGCAGTTAGCAGATTTTAAAGTGCAGTCAAACCTATATTGCAAGGTTTCCCAAACCTTTTCTTTCTCGACACCCCTAAAAATCTAAACTTTATCCTCTGCACCCGTAAATAATATGTGACATGGGCAACGCGTTACGCATGGGCAACCGGTTACATTTTTTGACCTTGTAGATGTCAAAATTAAATCCTTTGATTATCACAACTAATATTTTTTATGGGCCAATTATAAAGTTTAACTATGCCTTGTATTGATTTAAATTAGTTTTTGTTCATGTACTTAAATAATTTTAAAAAGTTATTTTTTTAAATGTTGGTAAACCTAAACTTATTGGAAAATTTTTAGCGTGCTAGATTTGTTTCTTGTAATGGCTTCATATAGAGCAGGGGTGCGCAAGTGCGGCCGAGAGTCGATGAATGTGCGGCCGTGGGCACAATTAGGTCATCGAGCAACTAATCTTAAATATAATGCTCATAGTGTTAATTAATCAAGAAAAACCCTAATAATAATTAAAAATATTCATATTAAATAAATTCTATTTTTAATATAATGGTTAACCTTTATTAAAAGTAATTATCATAAACGGCTTAATTTATTTATGTCATTACCTGTTAAAAGACGACGTGCTTTGAATGAAGAAAAAAGAAAATTTAATATCAACTGGGAAAGTGAATACTTCGTAGTCGAAACAGACAACAATAGCATGCAATGCTTATTGTGCCATGAGATTGTGAAAACTATAAAACGGGACAATGCTAAACAACATTTTCAAAGACATCTAGACCACCTATTTGTCAAGTCCATATATCAATAATTTGAATATATCCTTGCAAGACCAAACAATTTGTCGAATGTATAAAAAAATTAACAATTTTATGGATACATGCCGCCTACTGAAGATTCACATAGAAAAAAATTAATTATTTCATTTTCAAAAAGTCAAAAATCTCATTGATGACAAAATAATTAGTTATGACGATCTTACACCAAATACATTTAATACTATATTCGATTATATTTTGAAACAATTTGAAGAGCGATTTAACGAATTAAAAAAAATTGAACTCAAACTTCAATTAACTGCAGCACCACATACTGTTTCGATTGAGAATGCGCCATTGGAATTTCAAATTGAATTATTGAAATTAAAAAATGATTTAATTTTGCAATGATTTAATCAGCGACAGATTATCCAAATTTACGTGAAATGGCAATAAATATTCTCGTTTTATTCGGATGCACATATTTATGTGAGTCTACATTTTCCAAAATGAAATACTTAAAAAGTCAATATAGATCTCGGATAACGGATGCAAACTTAGAGTCATGTTTGCGCATAATGATAACTACCCTACCAGTGGATTTCAATAAGCTCGCAAAAAATACCATAGATCCTGGCCGTCATTAGAATAACTTGTATAATACATTTCTTTTAATTAATTTTCCTTCTTTCTTATCTTTTGTCCATGAAATAATTATTTATTTTAATAATATGATGTCCCTGATGAACGAGAGCATTTCCTGTCCAAGAACTCATTCGGTCTCGATGACAATGGGCAACTTATGCGGTCACTTTTAATAATTAAAAAAATTACTATATTAATATCGAAAAAATAATGCAGAAAATGTGCGGCCGTGGAAGAAAAGGAAAAAAACATGCTATGCGGCCGCAAACCCAAAAAGCTTGCGCACCCCTGATATAGAGGTTATGTCAAAGATTCTTCAGAGTATCGAATTTTAAAAGATGCTTTGGAAAATAAATTCCCGGAAGATTTTTCTAGGCAAGCAAAATATAGACTTATAAAAAAGATCGAGAATTTTACAATAATCAATGAAAGGTACTCTAGATTCACGATTAAAGCGCAGATTGTATCTCAAATCTGATGATCCAAAGCTCGTCATTACTTTGGACAATGAAACTGAAATGGAGCATGTAGCTAAATCTCTACACGAATATTCACACGGAGGAGTAAACAATATTGAGTATGAGTGTCGACAAAGATACTTCATTGTTAAAAATGACATAATCAGAAAAGTCATTCGAAATTGTGAAGCATGTAAATTTGCCTGTCTATTGAAAGTTTTAATTCTTTTTAATTTTTAATGTAGGTTGGTGATATGAATCATCATATTTTTGCTTCTTCTCCGAATGAAAGGTTTCAGCTAGATCTTGTAGATCTAAAAAAGTTTTCAGTCGTAAATAATAATAACAAATGGATTTTAACAGTCATCGATGTTTATAGTAGGTTGGTAGTAGGTCTCTCAACAATTTATTCAGATTTGCTTTTGTTAGACCACTTTTTCATAAATCTTCAAAAGAAGTATGCAGCAACCTGAGATCACTTTTCTACCTTCATGGACCTTGCAAAATTTTGCAATCGGATAATGGTTCAGAATTCAAGAATGTGTCTCTGAGAGATCTATGCGAAGAGTTCAATGTAGTTCAGATACATGGAAGACCAAACAATCCCCGTACACAAGGGATTGTTGAGCGTTTTAATCAAACCATCACCCGAAAACTCTCCAAAATGATGGACACGGATGAAAAAAAGTGGCTGGAAATTCTCGAAAAAGCAGTGTACTGTTATAACAAGGCTGTACATTCATTTTCAAATCAGAGTCCTTTTCAAAGATATCGAGGGATAAGCGGAATAAACACTAATGTTGCAGGTTATAATTATAAAATTATGTTTTAGAAAATATTAAAAATCAATTTGAAAATTCAGAGATTTGTTCAAATTTAGACTCAATTGAAAATTCAAGTATTTTAACTTTGAATTTATATTTAGGCGATTCTAATTGTCCAAAAAATTTAAATTTAATTTAAATCCGATTGATGGAAACTCAGCCTACTATAAGGCAATGAATAGAAAAATGAATGTACACAATAGTAAATACGAATTTAGTGTCGGAGATAAAGTTTAGATAAATAATTATAGATAGGTTCGAGTTAAAAAAGATTATGGAACAAACCCTTCGTTGCGGTTGGATAAATTCGAGTCTCCATTCTATCCGACGGCTGAAATAATTAACATTTTATCAAATAATCGAGTCGAGGTAAATCAATCATTTTTATTTAATAGATAAAATATGCTAAAGGAGAGATATGGACGGTACCAATGACAAGACTAAAAAAATGATTAATTTTAATTTTTTTTGTTAAAATGCATTATTCTCTAAAGTTATTCAATGATTAATAATTGACATCTACAAGGTCAAAAAATGTAACCGGTTGCCCATACGTAACGTGTTGCCCATGTCACATAATATCGATGCATGTTGTTATACATGACCATTAAAGTTTTACCATCTATTTATTTAGATACTTTTATATCACCAGAAATCATATAATGAGCGGTATCTGAAATTAATAGATAAAAATTCTCACGAACAATCTCAATCTCTCTAATGACGTTATCTATTATTTGGTAGATGATACCAGCATTGGCATGATTTTCCAGTGGAATGATTCGGACGGATTAATAATTTTAAATGTTTCAAACATTTTTTTGATCGAATCATTATTTAATTTGTATAGCGGGATGTTTGCTTGCACAAAAACTTCCGTGATCGTTTCATTAACCGAATCTACTTTGATTGATTCAGTTAATGCTGTTTGAACTGAATTACATGAATGATCTATAATATTATAACAAATTTATACGCATATTGTTATGGTCGAGCGTGGTCTTTAATACTATTCTTTGTCAGTACCAATGTGTTGTTTTGTATGGTAAGCCGAAGAAAGAGTCGATGGCCTAATTCGTCTGACGTCATTTGCGATGGTCGTAGGACATGTCCAAAAAGCAGCCGCTTTTCCTGGACATCAAATGGGCTGTGACATTTGAATGTCCTGATCAGGACTGTGCAGATCAACTCAACCACTTTGCTTGGCGCGAATTTTAAAAATTCTGCATTCACGTTGTCCGGTCCCGAAGCCCTATCATTTTCAGCTTGCTCAAGGCTGAAATGACTTCATAGCGGGTGATGTTTTTATTGAATCCTCTGGGAGTTCCTTTGAATGGCTCCAGCTAGTAATTAAGATTTAGGCTGCTGATTCTTGGCCTTTCCCACTTTTGGAATCTTTTATGAAATTACTGTTTCTAATCAAAAATTTTATAAAATTGACTAAGTAACTCAAAATAGTTAGTTACCCCGGCTTCTCTAGCATGTAGAAAGCCGACTGCAATCAGGTAGGGAGAGGCAGAGATTGGGCGCTTCCAGAGATCCCGAATTCCAATAGGTGGCGACAGGTCAGGCGGTCCAGGACGGGAAAAAAGTCATCAGGGGTGAGGAAAGCGGTATTGGAGGTACCTGTCGAGTGATTGCTCTGAAGGATGTACCGGTGGCGGGGAGAATTAAGAAGTTCGTTATTTTTAAACATCCTGATAGCATGAGATGAGATTTAATCATGAATTAGTTTCTTGCCAGTTTTCCCATTGTTCGTTAAGAGTATTTTTGAGAGATATCTGCAATGATCGACTAAAGTAGTAATAATATGTCTTTTGTTTTCTGAAATAGAAATTTTGTGACATGACAGGCCTAAGTCATTAAATTTTCAAATTGGCCTCAGATTTAAGTGAATCGCAATTTTTAAAGAAAACAGTTCACTAAAATAAACGTTACATCAAGTTTTCCGTTTTTAGAAATAACAAGTTTTAAAGAGAATTAAAAGATATGAAAGAAAAGATATGAACAGAACATGATTATAAAAAAATCAAGTTTTAAAAAGACGAGAAAAAATTTCGGCCAGATCAACGTTAGAATATGCGCTATGACTCAATATATTGTCTACGCGAGAGAGAAGACGTGCATAACCACTCCGACAGATTTCCAACTGAACAGATAGATTACCTTACTCAATTATCACACGAACTCAACTGGAGTGCCGCAGGTTATTGGGAACAGTATTTATGGCCTTTTCAATGTCAAAAAGAGAACGGAAATAGTTCAGTTGGCCATACAACGTTGAGGCCGAATACTAAAAATGATAAATGCACGAGGGACAACCTCCTCAGTTAAACTAGTCTTAGAGCATTCTGGACAACGCATTTTCCCCCTCTCGACATTAATTCCACCGATTCGAGTCCGATGAAGACAGTCATCGCAAACCATCCATCCCTGATAGTGAGAACTTATAAGAAGCGTACCTCGTAGTACAACGATATATATTTCCTGGCAGATAACACCAATTGGTTTTCGATGAAGGGAACATACGAAATTGGCGAATGTTGACACATTTCATTTGCGCATTTGCTAAGTACAACTTGCAGAGTTCTCTGGTTAGGAATAATTAAAAAAAATTACTGTTATAGGCGGTCCATCCAGCTTGAAAGGGGTGTTACAAAAAGGACAGTCCCATTTGAGTCCATTGAATTTTTGAACGAATGACGTTGGGTTATAAACTGGAATGTTGGCATCAATTCCCAATGATTGTGCAATGTGAGCTGAGGATATTCCATGGATTGGGAGACATAAACGAGCCACTACTGGGTGTACTTGGTGGGACAAATAGTAGTCCATATCAACAGTACAAGTATCATCCAATTCAGACGGATGATATACACGTTGCGTAGGTGGTCGATTAGTCCCATCCTAATAAGGTGATCTTCTCACTTTACATTGCAGATAATATATTCCACTGTATCTCCTGCCCGTATCGTTTTACCAGCCTGAATCCGACGAAGAGCCACTTGTACGTGGGGGAGAGATTGTGCATAATCCTGCGGAGCTTTTGCCAATTGCTGAAAAGTGGGAAATCACAGCTTTACCTTAGTTATGACATATTGAGAGAGCGGATATGATGATTGGCGAACATTAAGCGCAACAGACGCAAGAAGAGAATGAATTAACTCAAGGACTAATTCTCTTGGTGAACCAGAAAGAATAAGTTCGACAACCTCACTGAAGTAAACCAAAAACAACATACTTCCCAGCCTGTCTGGCAAGAAGACACCAGTCTCGACGTACACTGTCAATTCCCCTCAAATGCTTTGTTTCAACTCCATCCTCGGCTATCTGCAGTGCTGCGTATTTTTTCTTTCGTAGAAGAAGTAATGTCTTGAAGACACCATCGATATCCAATTCCAAATTTTTGTATAGTTTATTAACACTTGTCTTAATCTGAACATTGCTACTTATCAAAACAACCCGGCAGCCAAGTTTCAATGCTTGTTGTAAATCTCTACAGTTGCTGTTAATCATCAGCGAATCAGTATCGCCGTATACCACTTCCAACCCCATCCCTTCCACCAATTCTTTAGATCTCAACAATAACTGGAATGGCTGAAATACCAAACCTGTCTCCCTTGGAATGTTATAAACGCCGCAAGATCTTTTGCGTAAAAACGACTGTTCGAAAATCCAAGACAACCATACATCGAGTTTGCCGTCAACTTGAGAGCTTGTTGGCGAATATTGTACTATATATCAAAGAATATACTATACTTGTGCCTTCATATCCAGGTTGCTGTTCGGTTGCTTCATTAGAGCCTTTACCTCTCTTCTACTGTCAACCAACTTTTTTATTTGTGCAGGTAATATTCCAGGAGATGACGAAAACTCAATTCCATCTCCACAGGCAACTTTGCTGGTAAAACAGACGTTAAATTCAATTATTATGGACGGGTATAGACTGTTAAAGTCCAACAACAAGATCATTGTGTCATAAAAACCTAAAAGTCATAGAGAAAAATGTGCCTATCTTAGGATCTAGTACAAGTCCCCCAGAATATGTCTCCTTTTCGTGCGTAGTTTTTTCAAATGCAAGGTAGCCAGCTTCGTGGAATGCATGAAGAAGCAAGTACTCATTCCTCTCTGCACGTCCACCCAAAAGCGTATGTGACTATGAAATTAAATGTCCACAAGACCATCAAATTGCCACAAATCTGAGTAATTTGAATTGCTAAAGGAAGAATGTTGAGTTTCTCCATTACTCGCAGTCCTTGTTGGCATCCCATCAACATTGCCCCCAACAAATCGAATATCCCTGATGAAGACTGCTCCCAAACACCCTCTCTGTATTCCTCATTGAGAACTGTTTTCACAATCTCCTCCATTTCATATGTCCTCAGCTTCAACAATTCTTTCGAGGACACTTTAAGGTCGCACAACATCCTCCCGCCCAAAAAATTAACATCTCTAAGCCCACCATTCTACAATATTTTAATCTGTCAACCAATTTGGGCAAAGTGAAACGTCTCAGTCTCCCCACCTTGGACCAATGCTGAACTTTGTTTTTCCTAAGTCGGTTAAGAAGCACGTCCAATCCGAAACCAAGAAGACCGTGGCCCTACACCTTCTTTGACAAATACGCACCACAATCACGTCTGGGTCAACTTTATGTATCTTTGCTAGTAATAGGCCCAACAAGGCTCTTTCACTAGCCACGACCTCCACCTTGATTGAGGAGTCCTTCCGGTTACAATACTGCTTAAAGTCCAATGGAATTGTATGATTGGAAGTACGAGTCAGCACTAGTTGTATTAAATGAAAAGACCACGGCAAAAATGATCTGTAAACACACGTTTGTTGATCTTGTTAAGATAGAGGTTAGAATTAACTAGACAAGCCACTCCCACGATTACGTTTTCTTTTTTATTGGGGCTGACGAACAGGTTAATGTACAAAACGGTAAGACTTGGCGGAGGCTTATTATTATCCACTGGAACGAGACATTGAGGAGAATCAACCTTCAGTTCTGAATCACACCAACACAATGAACTTGTCATAGACACTATCCATATTACATAATGATTCACCGACTCGTTCTAATCTCAGCCAGCATGGCCCACGCAATCTCCTTTCCAAAAGCAAATTTTCTAAAGGAGGGCTTCCCGTCCCCAAAACTCTTCCAAAAGTACTCCCTGTAGTACTTGGTTGTAGGGCAGGGTACTTTGCCTTGACATAGAATGATAAGAATACATTATAGCGCACTTCCAAGTATTCTGTTTCCTTAGGAAGGTCGTCCTGTGCACATTTGAGTCGAATGACCTAAACTCACTAAAAATAGTGAAATTCACTTTCATTCTATATTCCTGAACTTTATTCTGCCTCAACGTCGTTTCAATTTCTTTGTAAAATGCTGAATCAAATTCTCCGTAAGGAAGTACGTGAATTACTCTCTCGGTGTTTTGTACATGGACACATGCGTTCTTCCCGTTAATCTTGCCAAACAGGTAAATTTGTCCCGATGACAGGTCTTCTTGTGCGTCCATCCAGAATATAAGCAGGTCGTCCCCTGTCTGTGCCATTTTTTCAGGACTTGGTGGGAATTCCTCCATCGGTTGCGATTCAAAGGAGAGGGGGAAATCCTCCATAGAAAATTGGAGAATCGACTGAGACTGTTCATTTGAGAGCGGTTGAGAATCCTTTACGGGGCTCACAATTTTCAGCGGGGAAATCGACTCGAAATTAATTTCAGGAGAGTGAGGCATTATATTTTCGGGGATGAATGTTGGTTTTTCTTTGACGGGTAATTTGTGGTGAGAAATAGAAGGTGAGTTTTCTGTTTTGGCGATAACCCTCTGAGACTTTAGCTCTGCCATGATATCATTGAGGATATGATCGTCTTCAAGATTGGGTGCCAGTATATAGATAAATAAATACCTTTTTAGTCTTTTTCGAGGAAGATTGGAGTAGTGACACAATATCTCTTTTCTTAGGATTGACAATATTTTTGTTCTTCAATGTTTTTGGGGGGACTATTTCATGGTCTTGGTCGAATATTTCTCGGCCGTCATCAACAAAACTCGGGTCTATATTTGGATTATGACTAGTGAACCATCGCATATAACAAAATTTGATTGTTGTCTCTCTCTAACAATTTCGGAATATTCGTCCTCGTCCACATATCGGTATATTGGTGCCTCTTCGAAATCCATAGAAATCTTATTTCCTGCTTTTCTTGCATTTGATAGTTGTTCTAAAGCTGTCACTACTCGGTTATTCTGTCGCGATTGTCTTTTAGCCCTTCTGTCGTTGTTTGTGCTGTCCTCTGATCGATTATCATATTTAATGAGACAAACACCACAAACCCATAATTTTTTAGTCGCCAATTTGTAATTTTATTAAATAAAATGAGAATTTAATTAAGTATCAATTTTTCATTAATTAAATAATTTGATTAAATTAATTTAGTTAATATAAATTATTTAAAACTAATATAATATTCACAAATAATTTAATTTTATAAAATCCCCATGGAAATCAAAAATGAATTCTCAGAGTGATGACATGTCTTACACCCCAAGTGACGATAACGGAGTTGAATTTATATAAAAATAGTGTTAAAGGTCAAACGAAGTGTGTTCGAACATTTAGAAGACTACGATTCTAACGAAGAAACTTTCAAAGTGAAGAATGACTCATCAGAGTATACAGGCCCTGAGATAAACATAAATACTCTGTACTGACTAATATAATAACAAAAAGTCCTTACAATCGATCGGACTATGATCATTTGATTGTTGATGAGAAACTTAAACAGTTGTTTTTACAGATCGACAGGTTTAATCATTTTTCATCAAATTCAAGTTACCATTCAATTGATGTTGATATGCCTTCGTACCTCAGACCCTTCATACCAGATTATCTACCAGCAGTAGGTCACGTCCCAGACTTTATCAAAGTCACATATAACTACTTAATGTATAGGTTCCACGTCCAGATGGACAAAAAGATGAGTTAGGGTTGACTGTGGTTGATGAACCTTCTTCCAACCAGTCAGATCCTGCAGTTTTGAATTTAAAATTACGCGCTCTATCAAAAAAGTCTAATTTTGAATCTCAGGTTTTGTTTTTATATATTCCCAGGTTGTTAAAAAACTAACTAACCCCGAAACTCGAGAAAAAGAAATTGAGAAATGGATCTATGACATATCTGACCTTCACATGAATAATCCTCCGCCAGTAGTTTTATACAAAAAGTAATTTTTAAATGTATATTATAGAAATATGCCCGACATTGAACAACTGATGCAACAATGGCCTCCGGAATTGGAAGAAATAATTAGCTCGGTCTTTCTGTATATTGATTTTTTAGGGTGAGCTGCCACTTGACGAACTAAATGTATCTTTGGAAGAATTCGTGGCTATAATTTGTGGCCTGTTGGATATTCCTATTTATGAGTCAAAGATCAAATCTCTTCATCACTTTTTTACTTTGTTTAGTGAGATTAGAAGTTCGCAAGTTTTTTGTTTTTTTTACTTTTTAGCACTTTCGAAATATTATGTCAAACAATCAACAATCCGATTCAAATGAAAAGCTAGAAGAAACGGATCGTTTAATATTATGATTTTGTTAAATTTT
This sequence comes from Octopus sinensis, assembly GCF_006345805.1. Taxonomy (NCBI): domain Eukaryota; kingdom Metazoa; phylum Mollusca; class Cephalopoda; order Octopoda; family Octopodidae; genus Octopus; species Octopus sinensis. Next base: position 388,726 of record NW_021835996.1, read on the forward strand.
ATTAATTTTTCATTCCAATAAGAGCTAATTTCTTTCACTTCTGACTTGTTTTTTTGCGACAGAGATCTATTATTCCTTACCAGGGTACATTTTCACTTTCTATGAATATCGATATTCGTAAAGAAACATGATAACTTCCTTGTCCCAAAATAAAAGTAATTTGTCAGTTTAAAAGAGAGGTTCCTGAGCTTTATTCTCTCTGGATCTCTCTGTGCTTCTTTTTTAATAGGAATGAGTCTCTTTGAACTGTGTCTATAACAGCCATGACTTCACGGAATGTGATATTTACTGTACTGACTATAAGATCTTGAATCAAACCATTCTCAAAACTTGCTGAGTGTAGAGAGTTTTTATTTTATATTTTAATTGTCTTTCCATTATATACATTTAGTTTTTATGCTGTTACTTTTTTTATCAGGGGCTTAGCATTTGGGTGAAAAGTTGTTATAGAATGTCACGCGTTAGATAACTCGCTAGATACGTATATATCACTAACACTCCTTTTGCTGCTGTAGAACATTTCTAATTTTCTCAATTTGTCCAAATCCTTCTTCCTGGCTATTGTTTATTTTCTCGTCACCAATGTAGAAATTTTAGGGGAACTTGAACAGATCTATATACTATGAATGTACGGCTATTTTAGAAAAAGTGAAAACTCGAGGTGGTCAAGCATTAACTTTTCACTTACTTGCGAATCTAATGGACCCAACATGTTGTGGGAAATCTTTTTCAACTGTAGAGATTGACATCGCTTTGGAGTATTGTGCTGAACATTATGAATATGCTCTCCCGATCCTGATTAATTTCTAATCAAGTTCAAGCTTATTGAGTAAAGTATCACCTATAGCTTGATAGGAGTCGAATTCTTACCAGTTACCTGCTGAAACAATTTCAATCTTCAAAAAATACTTGAAGCAGCCGCTTTAACAGGTGGTATAGAACGAATTTTTTCGACTTTTGGGTTCCTACATTCGAATGTACGAAATAGGCTTGGAATTGAAAAGGCTGTCAAACTTGACTTTGTTTACAAGCTTGTAAATAAATACGATTTATTTTATTTATTTTGTTTTTAAACAAAGATCATTTATTTCACAAAAATCTGATTTAAATCAAAAAAATTTTGTTTAAATTAAACAAATCAGATTTTTTTGATTTCTTTAATAAAAATCATGATTTTTAACAACCCTGTTTAATTTTAATAAGTTTTTAAAAGGGAGATTATTAAACGAAGTATTATCCACCCTATGTTATAGAATTTAAAATATGAATAATGACTCAGTGAGCTGACAGCTATAAGTCTCTATAGACTGTTTAACTAGAAGACTGATCAATATGTACATTCCTCCAAATTCGTCCTGTCCTCACAATTGAACCTCTTCAATTCAAAACCTCCAGTCATTCACCAATGTTATTATTTGTGGTGATATGAACGCAGAATTCGATTTGGCTAAAAATTAATGTCTCAACTCAAGATGACTTAAAAAAACTCTCTCAATGATTTCAATATCAACAGTTAGACAGATGCAGCAGTCAATCACCTAAATGCTTTCATCATTTCTAACCCCAAAAAATTCATTCCTCAAGGAACAATTAAAAATTCCCGCCAAAGTTACAGCCACGAAATAAACTCTCTCATGAAGACTCGCTACAAACTAAAACAGACAACAAGGCACTCTGCCGAGTGCTCTATTGACCTGAGGAACCTAAACAAACAAATCACCGCTGCCATAAATCTGCATGTAGAATCCAAGTGGACTTAATTTATCGCCTCAATCCACTACAGATCAAACAGCTTCAAAATCTCGAAGACCCTCAAAAACAGGAATGGTTAATTTATGAATAGCCAAAATCCTACAAATCTGGTACTTCTCATTTAAATACTTTACTCAATTAACAACACTTTCCCAATTCGTGCAGGACAACTTTAATGAGAAGAGACTGTAAAAGTGAACAGTCCTAGCTTACATTGACATCTCTAAGACTTTCGACAAGGTTCCTCGTTGTGAACTCACCAACAAAATCCTGAAGACCGACCTAAACTCAAACTAAAATCCTGGCTTGCAAGCTTTTTATTGGGCAGAATGGGTTACGTCTCCCTTATAGACAATTGTTTTAAACAACGTTATCTTCCAAACGTGGTACCATAAGGTTCCGTGCTGTCTCCGGCCTTGTTCAACCTTTATTTGCACGACTCAAACAACTTGACACTGTCTTATGCAGACGACATTATTATTGCCTAAAAACAGGAAGACTACTACTAAACTGCCTCCTTCAATTACACTCCTCGACAAAAAAAATGATTCAAAATTCATATTTAGTTTTTCTTTGAAAATCTTATAAATATTCTAATTTCAAAAAACTTAGTAGATTAGTTGTAATTATTATTACTTAATTTTAATAAAATATTTGTTAATTACATTAATTTGGAAAAATTAAAAGCATGACACACAATATGTTAGTATATGTCAGTGACAAAAAAATGATTCAAAATTAACCCATTCCTAATTAATATCTGGTATGCTCTCCTTTTGCTGTAAAAATTTCCCAGCATCGTTTTTTAACTGATAGAATGAGTTTTCAATAAAATGTTTTGGAATATTTTCCCAAATATGGAGAAGTTCCTGCTTTAGTTCTTTGACATTTTTTACATCGACTTTGCGTAATTCAGCCTTCATATGAGCCCATATATGCTCAATTGGGTTCAGATCGAGGAGTGTATACTCCGTTAAGGACAGGCTTGAACCTTCGTCCTCAAGTCCTCGGTCACCCTATTATCTACCGACAAAAGACAATCAAACAAACATCCCATGCTATCTCTTTTGGATTCTGACCTTCCGCTATCCAAACACTCCATTGTTCTCAGATTTACCTTTAACAAACAAACCATGTCCTTTAACAAAGACATCTCAAACATCTCAGACAAAGCAAACAAACGTACAAACATTCTAAAAGCAATAAGTGGTCGCATCACTGGTGCCCAGAAGCTATTCATACAACGAGTCTACAAACAATTAATCCGCTTTACGTAAATCCTACCTTCCTTGCACTGCTCTAAACATGCTAAATGACAATGTCCGTGCACTGAGAAATACGCCTGCTAGACAATACTCCCAGGTCCTTGCTAAAATCAACAACCTGAACCATTGTTCACAGCTAATAAAAAATCAACGATTTTATTTCCACGTCGTCAATTCTAGCTGACTCCTGACTCCATTCTCAAAAAACTTTAACCGAAGTTCACCCCTCCGAAATGATTCTGGAGCGTTTATCACCACTCATTAAACTTCTACACCCACACAATGGACGACTCGATCTTTCCTTTTTGTAACTTTGGATGTGTCGACAACCACTCAACCGATCACCCTTTCCGCTGACCTTGTCTTTTCCTTATCCGCAGAAAACTTGCCGTTCACTCCTCGAGGTCCTTTTGAAGGATCCCGTAAAGTCGCTCTTGTTCCTGCCAGCCACTGGTCTCATATTCTTATGTGTTGACCGAGGTTATGCAACAACAATTAAAAATATCCTTCAAAATAAACTTATATTCTGAAGGATTTTTAGCAGAACTTCTATATCAGTATCAAATGAAAGGAAAGATTAAACTTCAATTTTGAGTATTTTTTAGCGTAGGAAATCCATTTGATTATAGAAAATGAATTAGTTCGTTTCTTAGAGGTCCCACGTAATACTATCATCTGATACAGTAAATATATACAATTAATGAAAACCATCCAAACAACATTCAATCCGAAACTGGTTCTAAAATGTTTCAGACAAAAACTCAGTACTGATGCAATAAACATTATCTACCCAGACTTTAGTTACAGACATAAAAAAACATATATGAGGAGGTATTGTCGGAATTATTAAATATCAATATTACAAAATAGAATATATATAAAGACACGATTTTCAAAAAACATGAGACCCGGGGACACACAAACAAGCTAGGCTTATTGCTTAGGAATGAAAACATAAATAACTCAATTAAAAAAACGCAAGAGTAGCCTTTTATTGTGTCTGACATTTTAAAATTTTATCTAAATATTATACAATGAAAATCCTTGTTAATTTGTTTAAATAAATACAATAAATTATCAAATTAAATAATTTTGTCGTGAATGGGGTTAGATGATGATTTTGTGTCCGACAAAGGTTTACAACAAATTTATTTATCCGAGGACTATATCAAGAAAAAGTACCTGGAAATTTTTCAAAGAAAAATGCACATATTATGTCAGAGCAACGTCGTCGAGATTCGATCAAAGTAGAATTTCTTAATTTAATTAGAACGGATACTTTGACCTGGCTAATTTGTTAGCAAGTCTTGCAGGTCAGAAGTGTAATTCCGATATTCCCAAAATGAGTAAATCGACAATTTTGCAAGCTGGTAAATATTTACGGAGATTTTCTACCAATTAGCAACTGAGCATATAAAACTCCAGAATGAACGTAAAAAGGCGTTGATTGCGGAGGTCGATCAAATGGAAAAGGAACTTTACGCTGTAAATATAATGCTTGAGTATTAGAGGTATATTTAGAAATTTTAGACACTATGAAAATATTCTTGAGCAATTCCAGTTAGTTGGGAGATTCTCTGATTCAAAATTGAGTGGTGACCAAAAGAGACGTATTGTTGGGATTATTGAATAATTAATTTTCTAGTTTCAGAAATTGTTAGATGATATGTTTACATCATTTGACTCTGCAGTCACTACGAATAGTTTTAATGAGATGGCTTCGTCGACTTTGCGCTGGGTAGAAGATTTTTTTATCCGTGACAATATCCAGAAATTTGTTAAATCATCTCTCGAGAAAATGGATGTAATTTTATAAGGATATCTAATCATTACTAACATTTATTACACCGTGTCACCGCATTTCTTCATTATTTTAATGTCCTTAGTTAAAGAATATGAGTGTCATGAAATAGAAATATTAGTGACTAGCTCGGCAGCTCGCTTCGCTCACCGCGACCTAGCTCCTGCGGAGGGCCTGTTTCATCAAACAACTATAAGTTTATGTAGATGTATAAAACTACCTGGTTTAATGTAACCCTATTCTATCGCCTGTTGATAAACGATGTTTGTCGTCCGTCCTTCCTTGGCATATATGAATAAATTTTCTCTTCTGCCTACCCTCGAGCATCCCACATACAGCTGTCCATGTGAAAAGCACTCACTCTCTAAAAATAACCCAACTACCTTTAATGACTGTCCCTGGGCCTTGTTTATTGTCATTGCAAAACTCATCCTCAAAGGAAATTGCAGCCTTTTAAATCTAAATGGTAATTCATCAGAAATTATCGGAATTCGTGGAATATAAACATCCTCACCTCAATACTTACCTGTTAATATCGTCGCCTCTATTACGTTAGCCATCTTTCTTCAGCTTCATTTTTCCTCCTTCGGTTATCTATTTAAAAAATTATTTTTGAATAATAAAAAATATTAGGAAAAAAGAGGCATACAGAAAATAAATTCTATCTTTACGAAAAACTTCTTTTCTTAAGGTCGTCTTCCCTCTTTCGGTTATCTATTGAAAAAATTATTTTTGAATAATAAAAAAATTTAGGAAAAGAGGCATACCGAAAATAAATTCTATCTTCACGAAAAACTTAACTAAATAGCTAATATTTTTACGCAAATTCTTCTGATTGCGCTGTCAATTGGTGGTAAATTGTGTTAATGATTGTGCTAATGTGGTTTCAACTATCAAAGTGTTTTTCAAAATCAGTTAATTGCACACTCTATTCAAGGTCGTGCGTCAATTGGTGGTAAATTGTGTTAATGATTGTGCTAATCTGGTTTCAACTATCAAAGTGGTTTTTCAAAATCTGTTAATTGCACACTCTATTCAAAGTCGTGCAATCTGTGATTGCACATTCTGTCAAAGTCAAATATGATAATAGCTTTAATTTTGATTCATGGTCGATAATGATATATGCATTTAAGGTACTTTTGTCGAAGTGGTCGCAGTTTTTTTAGAAGATAATTAAAATTAATTAATTTTTTTAGTGAAAAATAGATTATTTAATTTATAACCCTCTATCAATAATTTAAATGGTTATTAAAATTATTTAAAAATTTATTTAACCAATTTAGTCATTTTTAGTACGCGGCATCCAAATTCCAGGACTGTAGAAGGAATTTATGTCTTTTACAATCTGTGCAAAACATTCCTTATAGTTCTGTATTTGTTTTCGCCACATAAATTCTGAAAAAATAACGGTACTTTTGTCGAAGTGGTCGCAGTTTTTTTAGAAGATAATTAAAATTAATTAATTTTTTTAGTGAAAAATAGATTATTTAATTTATAACCCTCTATCAATAATTTAAATGGTTATTAAAATTATTTAAAAATTTATTTAACCAATTTAGTCATTTTTAGTACGCGGCATCCAAATTCCAGGACTGTAGAAGGAATTTATTTTGAAAGGATATCCACATTTTGCAGAAAATGCACTGCATCCTCCTTACTTATTGGGAGCTGTCGGAATATAAATTAGTAAAAAATTTAATAATATTTTAAATTATTGATAGAGCGACTTAAATAAAATATAATATATTCCACCTCAAAAATTATTAGATTTTTTAAAAGGCCTAAAAAAACTGCGACCACTTAGAAGATAATTAAAATTAAGGCCTAAAAAAACTGCGACCACTTCGACAAAAGTACCGCATTAATTTTAAAGAGAAAAACATAGGATGAATTGAATTTCTTTATCGCGAATAATTGGGAGTTCATCATTGTTAATATTCTCGCTGTCGTTTTCATCAGGATATTCTTAATACGTGAGATTTTTGCCTTGAAGGTTTTAATGGACCTCATCATGAATGTCGAGGACATTCGCGTTGTTCATTTTAATCAAAATGCAGAAAATAATTTTTTGATTTTTTGGGGGGGAAGGTTTTAAGGACTTCATCATGTAAGTCGAGGACATTGTAGTTGTTCATTTTAACCAAAATGCAGAAAATTTTTTTTTAATTTTTTTTGGGGGGGAAGGTTTTAAGGACTTCATCATGTAAGTTGAGGACATTGTAGTTGTTCATTTTAACCAAAATGCAGAATTTTTTTTTTAATTTTTTTGGGGGGGAAGGTTTTAAGGACTTCATCATGTAAGTCGAGGACATTGTAGTTGTTCATTTTAACCAAAATGCAGAAAATTTTTTTTTTAATTTTTTTTGGGGGGGAAGGTTTTAAGGACTTCATCATGTAAGTCGAGGACATTGTAGTTGTTCATTTTAACCAAAATGCAGAAAATTTTTTTTTAATTTTTTTTGGGGGGGAAGGTTTTAAGGACTTCATCATGTAAGTCGAGGACATTGTAGTTGTTCATTTTAACCAAAATGCAGAAAATTTTTTTTTAATTTTTTTTGGGGGGGAAGGTTTTAAGGACTTCATCATGTAAGTCGAGGACATTGTAGTTGTTCATTTTAACCAAAATGCAGAAAATTTTTTTTTAATTTTTTTTGGGGGGGAAGGTTTTAAGGACCTCATCATGTAAGTCGAGGACATTGTAGTTGTTCATTTTAACCAAAATGCAGAAAATTTTTTTTTAATTTTTTTTGGGGGGGAAGGTTTTAAGGACTTCATCATGTAAGTCGAGGACATTGTAGTTGTTCATTTTAACCAAAATGCAGAAAATTTTTTTTTAATTTTTTTGGGGGGGAAGGTTTTAAGGACTTCATCATGTAAGTCGAGGACATTGTAGTTGTTCATTTTAACCAAAATGCAGAAAATTTTTTTTTAATTTTTTTGGGGGGGAAGGTTTTAAGGACCTCATCATGTAAGTCGAGGACATCGTATTGCCAATTTGAAGTTGGTGTGCACACACAGACAGACAGACAGACAGACAGACACACAGACAGACAGACACACAGACAGACACACACCATACCATTTTATTATTAAGATTAAAAAATAGGGGGAACCGATATCGACTAATAAACACTTTGTACAAAAATAACTTGAAACCAATAAGGTCAAGAGGGACGAACCAAAAGCTCATAAATCATCTTAATTAATTTAAAGTCGCTTGTAGTGACGCGACCAACACCTACACGCCTGCTTGAGCAATGTAGAGCAATTCTCCATCAAAGATTGCTTGAACAGTACGTCGAAGAAGTTGAACAGGTCAATTATGGTCCAAAAATATTTTGAGCTATTCAATTGCTAAACAGAATAAACAGACCCAAAAAGTTAATTCTAATAAATGAAGAATGTTTGATAAAAAAAGCTGGGCGAAAAAATTTCTGTATAGTTTGAATGTCTCTTTAGAAATGACAATGAGCACATACCTCAGTTTTTAGGCAACTGTTCCAATTACTATCACAGAGATGCAAACTGCTCTGCAGAATTTGAATAATGATAGGAGTCAGGATATTGATGGCATTAATGAAGAATTTTTAAAATACTCGCGAAGCTCACTCGTTCATCAGTTATGCGGCATACTAAATAACATGTTTATGACACATGCAGACGTTCACTTGGACAAGGAGTGCTATTTTTTGTTCAGAAACCAGGGAAGCCGGTTGAACCGGTTGAAAATTTCAGACCTATAATTTTCTTAACATCTCTACGAAAACTAAGAGAAGGAGATTAAGGCTGATAGTGTCTGGACACACAGATGGGTGTGTGCCATGACATAGAGGTCAGAAAAGCAGTTCATGTACTGGGGATAGATTTATCCAGAGCGTTTGACACTTCGCCGAGAAAAGCTTATTCATCTATTAGGAACATTGTTAGATGAGAACAGTTTGAGAATGATACGTGTCCTATTCGCAAACACTGAATTGAAAATGTGGCTATCTTACTGTGTAACTCGGGAACATGAGGACTGAATCAAAAATATGTTGAAAATATCAGTGCTTTTCACAGGAAACAACTCAGGTCACTACTGGATATACACTATCCGATGAAGATCAAGAACCAAGACCTATACTCCATTTCCAAGGCAGAACACTTAGAGACAATTATTACTAAGACCCGATGGGGACACTTCGGCCGCATACTACGGATGGATCTCTCTGTTTTAAGCCAATGACAATATAGAAGCATACTTTCAATGCTCTGAGCCTTTTCGATGAAGGCCACGGACGACACTACCACTGATCATAAATAATGACCTAAAGAATGCTGGATTGCTGCTAGAAGATGAAGACAATTTAGACAGCTTTCGGTAAATCACAATCTCAAAAAGAGTGTGGAGGTGTCTAACATACAAAATTTTCCAGAGTATGGCACAAGCGACAAGAGGATTATGACTTTCTTATTGTCGCGGATATGCTAATAATAATAATTTTACAGGACCAAAAAACGTTATGTTGACTAAAATCCTGTTTGTGCTATTCACATATTTATTTTAACAAGAGAAAAAAAACAAATGACTATTCATTCTAATTAATCCAAAATGAGGTTCAATTAATTCGTTTCCGATTGGTATAATTTAAGGAAAAATTTTCATGCATTCGTGATTTAGTAATTATAAATTCGAATTCCGCTAGTTGTTACAATGTTAATCATCACGTTACTATTTTTTCAATCCTTTTCTGAAGAATGTTTGGCGTTCAAAAACCCGAACTGTGGCTTCTCTTTAATCGGAAATTATTTTGGAATCAGGATTAAGGATTTTGTAAATTATCAATCAAGCTCTGATCATGAAAATACCTTTAAAGAGTTATTAATAAGCATTCAAAATTACATAAATCAAAAAATCAGCATAAACCTAACTATAAACGTTGTTTATACCTGTAAAAATTCATTTGTACGAGCCGAAATTTTAAATTACTTTAACAGTCAGAAAAATAGATCATTTAATATAGCAGATCAAAATTTATTTAGCAAGTCAAACTGTGGAAAAAATGCAGATATATTTGCTATCGAACGAGTTGAAAACACAGTGGCAATAAAAAGCCTATTTATAGAAGTATTTCAAAATTCTACAAATTTTTTCAAACAAATCTCAATGAAACTTTCTTTGTCGTTGACTTCTGATGAGCTAGTTTCATCTATAGCTGAACTATTTCGCAGAACCGATCCGAATATAGTGAGATTTATTGTTGAAAATGAATTTGATTTTCAAGTAGACATTATTAAACAAAAATTGAAAAGCCAAAAAATATGTATACTGGAAAAATACAATATTAACAAGCAAAAGCATTATAATATTCTTATTATCGGCACAACAGACTTTATTAACAAAAATTTTGAAACATATAAAAACAGAACAAACTTTGTCGTGGCCCTAGCAAACGAGTCTGTTGTTATTTCCAAGTTCCACTTATTGACAAAAAATCAATTCATATTTGGATATTTTTTCCCTGAGTCTAACTATAATCTTCTTAAAACTTCAATTGAAAATTTCCGGAAAGTAATTAGTGAGGATGATTTTAGCACTGACCTGTTAAATAAAGTAATCTCCGCATTACTTATAACCTCTGACATTATTTCAAGATGTAAAGAAGGAAATAACTTAACAAATTTTTGTAAATCAAAAAATATTATTCATGAAATCCTAAAAGGAACTAACTTAACAAATCCGCCTATAAACTTTACAAATTCATTCACAATGTCGGGAAAACCAATAATTTTTATTCCCGTTATTAGCGGTGAAAAAGAGTTCACTATAGAGGCTCATGGTCTAGATGATGACCAATGGCACAACTACGTTCATCATGATAACATATTCCACGGGAAAATTGACAAGAACTGTAAATTCGGCTATACTACGTTCAGAAATGATGTCGGTTGTCATTACGAATGCCACAAATGTGATACATTAGAATTTGTTAACGAATCGGAAAAATCATGCCAAAAATGTTCTGAAGATTCTATTCCTTTGCATCCCTTTTTGAATTCGTATTTTAAAGAGTAACTTTTAGATGTGTTACAATAGACTACACAAGAAATCTTCTTATAGAAAATCAGAAAAAAAACATATATTACATAATTATTGCTGATTTCTGCATATTTCTGTTATCGCTGATATTGTTTGCTTACAAAATCAACTCTAAAATAATTACTTATACAGACATTAGTCTCCACATATATATCATACTGTCAAAATTTGTTGCATTTTTCACCACGTTAGTAATAGCCAATTATTTGACACCTGAGCTATGCGAGGTATTTTAAGTATATTTGTATTTTAGTTATACTACATTCTGCCTTTCATGTCGGTGACGCTAATATTTGTACCTCTCATAATCAGATTGACTAAAATATACCGCAACAAATTATACGTGGACCTTAATGACGGGAAGAAAAAAGAACAAATTTTCAACAAGGATTCTATTAATACTTTTATCATTACTTCTTTGGCCGTGTTCATACAGGTCAGTTCATATTTATGACTAACAGGTGGTTGTCGACTATTTAATTGTGGCTGGAGATATTCCAGATTTTTATATTTCAATAGACGAGAATAAAATAAAGAGAAAATATACCTTGTGTCTGAGAAGCAAAATCCGTTCAAATATGTTGTTAGTAGTGACGTTCTTTCCAATAATACCGATAATAGTAATAACGTACCTAAAACGAAAAAATAACCGAAACTACAACGAAACCAAGATATTGTTGGCTGCAGAACTAACAATGGTCTTAATTTGGATAATGTACTTGCCGAGTATTGGTCGATCCGATCCAATATACGGCGTTTTCATTGACCATCTAATTGTGACGCTGCATAACACTTCAGGCTATGCAATCATTGTGGGTACAAAGTTATATGCAGCTTTTTTTGTGAAGGTGGATGAACTCAATTTGAATAAATATTTCCTTTTCAGTTTAACCTAATACTAACACCTATTAATGATATTAACATTAAATTTATATAGATAGGAATAAAGATTATTTAAAACTTTTGTATCATACTGAAGTTTATTTTTTTTATATTCTTTAGGTTCGCAATAATTAAAAAATGCCTCGCGAAAGCCCACTGACACTCAGTGTCGATGTGGGTGGATGTGAAGAAGGCATATGACTCGGTTGATCATGCCTACCTCGTTGAGTGTCTGCGAAGGCTCAAGTTGCCTTCGTGGTTTATCAAATTTGTTGCAACTGTGATGGACAGGTGGAACGTGCATTTACACTATAACAAATGCGATATGGGCAAGGTCAAGCTAGAGAGGGGCATATTACAGATCGACGGTATGTCTCCGCTGCTGTTTGTCCTCTGCCTAGAACCGCTGAGTAGAGTCCAATTCGAATAAATGTCGATCGAACATGAAGGAGGGTGTTTTAGCACCAACCATCTCATCTTCATAGACGACATTAAACTGTTCGCTCGGTCTTGAGAGATTCTCCACTCGATGGGCAAAGTCTTGGAAGGTTTCATGAAGGCCGTGGGTCTGGAGCTCAACTACAACAAGTCGGCCACTAACTTAGTCAAAGTCTCGGAGGAGAACCAAGGGTATAAGTATCTTTGCGTGGTTGAGACCCCAGCCTCATTAATCACACCCGAAACGAGAAAGTATGTACTGGAGGATGTGCGTAGTAGGGCAGCAATGTTATGTAAAACTCGCCTCAATGCACGGAACTTATTTCATGTCTTGAACGAGTACGCCATCTCATTGCTAAACTACTATGTTGGCCTGATCGAATTCGAGCCGAGTGAGTACGACGAAATGGACCTTATTGTCCGAAGAGTACTCCGAGAGAATCACGTCCATGTTTTGGCAAGCAATAAGGAGAGATTATACTTGACTCGCGGGCAGCTAGGACGTGGACTGAATGCATCGTACACTTAAGTGAGCGAATTCTTACTAAGATGCACGACACCTTGTGGAGTGGGTTAGTGTATCCCAAAGGAAGGCTGCAATCTTTGCTGCTGAAAAAGCGCGTGGTACACACATAGGGACTATAAAAGGCTAAGTGTCGGCTAAGTATGGTCTGAGTATTACTCAAGTTAATGTGAAGGAGCTGATCAAACTTCAGAGATCAACTTAAAAGTCCTTAACAAGACTCTCTTTAGCAGCCTGGACAACCCGCACATTGACGCATCGTCATCAACGTGGCTGAAATATAGGAATAACTCTCCCTGATCAGAAGGGTTGTTCTCATATTTGCAGAATAGAAACTTTTTTAATGGTCAACGGAAAGAGTGTAACCACTGTAAAAGTAAGGCGGTGACCGTTGACATTTAGCCACGAAATGTGGGAGTATGCTTTACCATTATTACACATGGAGGCATAAAGAGGTGGTGAGGTCCCTGCTCTACAATAAGTATGGCTTGAGGGGGGCCAGAAAGTTGCGAACCCATCGAGTTCAATTGGTGTGTGAGAACTCGAAGGTGTGCATTAAGGTGGATACCCCATACGCAAAAAAACTCGTCACTCTGATTTCTACCACAGCAAAACAAATTTTTTTGCTAAGGCGGTAGCTATATTTTATGAACGACGAGTGTTAGCACGTGAGTTTCGATTCATGATTTTTGTAGTCGTCTAAAAACAATCTACCTCTGCTCAAAATTGAATTTTATTTTGTTATTTTATTAAGAATTAAAGTTTTACATCAATTTATTTATTAACAATACTTTTTACCAATTCAAAAATGTCGTCGTGTAACAATAATACGAGTGAGCCTAATTTTGGACAGGCTGTTATTGGAGCTCCAGGATCTGGAAAATCAACATACTGTTCAGCCATGTCAGACTTCCTGAGGACAATAAAACGCTTAGTTGCAGTTGTAAATCTCGACCCGGCGAATGACTATACAAATTTTGAGCCCCAAATAGATATCCGAGAACTTATAACGATTGAAGATGCAATGGAATTTAAAATACTTGGCCCAAATGGAGCCCTTCTCTATTGTATCGAATATTTGGAGCAAAACATTGATTGGCTCTGTGAAAAATTAAACAATTTTATTACTCAAGGATATAAATACTATATATTCGATTTTCCAGGACAAATCGAGCTTTTCACTCACCACAGATCAGTTTATTCAATTTTAAATCATTTGGAGAAGAGTTTAAACTTTCGTTTAACGGCGGTCAACCTTGTCGACTCTTTTTATTGTTCTGATAGTTCAAAATATATCGCGGCTCTTTTAACGTCATTGTCAACAATGCTTAAAGTAGAGAACTTATTTGACCAAGTTTAGATTGCTCTTCCACACGTGAATCTCCTTTCTAAGATCGATTTGGCAGAACAATATGGAAAACTTCACTTTGGGTTAGACTTCTACACGGATGTACAGAATCTTGAATATCTCACATCAATTAATGAACATGGAAGAAAATATACAAAATTGACTCGCGAGATTTCAGAAGTTGTGGAAGACTATTCTCTCGTATCGTTTCTTCCCTTAACCGTACATGATCAGAATACCATGCTGAGAGTACTTAAGGTGGTGGATAGGGCAAATGGATGCACATATGAAAGCATGGAAGCTCATGACTATCGCAGTCTTATTGCACATAGTACTGGCGAACAAATTGATGCACATGACTTTATTGGTGTGATTACTGAAAAGTATCTAGACCACGAAAGTGGTGAGAACTAAGCTTATTTTAGTTTTTTTAAATATTTTTGAGTCTCAAAATATTTTTTTTTAGCTAGTAATTTGAACATATGATTTTAATTTTATTTTCGGAACTCGGAGTTTAGAATGTCACGATGACCTAATCTGGATAATCTGCCGGTCTGTAAAAATAGAAGGCTTCCATTAACAGTTGCAGTCTGTTGGCATCTTCAGTGATTGGGTACCAGGAGCATCTTCTAAACTTACTGAGAAGGATAAAATTAAGAAGGACGATGGTGTCCGTGATATAAAAATTTGTTCCATGTTGAATTTAACCCGTTTGGAGTTCAGGGACATGCTGTACGGTTTTTCATTACTTGATGTAATAAAGTCACTAAAAATCTCCTGGTACGATACTGTGAACTATTAATCAGAAAATAGAATTATTAGCGACAATCCTCCGTCATGCTACAAATTGGATTATAACAATAGTGTTAAATTTATACGTGGTCTGCCTCGAAAGGAGCTGTTGCTTGAAAATACAATTTCATAATACCATTAGTAGAAGCAGCCGGATCCATGGCGATGTGCGCTTCCCCTGAAAAAGAAAATAACAACGATATTAATAATAACATACATAGAGCAGGGTAGACAACCGCATCGGAGAGGCAGACATCCGGTAATAGAATTTGTTCTTGTTATCACAGAAGAGACTGCATGTACGACCAGGAAGACTGGGTTAAATCCGCTCTCCCAGAAGTGTTGGGGAAAGCTCCCAGGATGCCCAGGAATAGGCAACTTGCCTTTTTGATGTGGTTCAATCGACTCTTTAGCATGAAATTGTCTGTAAATACAATGAAGAAGCTGGCTAAGACTCCTCCTCCTGGCTCGCAAAAGAGAAATTGTTCAGCGGTTACTCCGTGAGAATGCCCTCTGTGATCTGAACAACATGAGGAGCAGGGTAATGAGTTATCGCTACTTTTGCAGCCTTATAAGATTTTAGTAGGCATATCTTTGCTAATCGTGTCTTCCCCTTTGCAGGTCGCAGAATTACTTTTAAAGATACCTCGGTAGCAATTCAGGAGCGACGTTATGAGTTGCATCAATCGTGCCATATCTTATGCGATCATGAGTAAGCCTATAGAGACAATGGAAAAGATTTCTCTATATTTGTATTCAGCACAGACAAACTATAGAGAAGCCTAGGCCAAAGAGTATGTGGAAAAAAAACTTAGCTGCAAAGACACCCGCGAGAAAGAGCGAGCTGGATGCTCAAGCTAGGAACATTAATGATGTGAGCAATGGAGCCAAAGGAAGACTCTCCCTTAGTGAGTGCTGTACATGTCGAAGACGAGTTGCTAAATAAGACCTTAGTGAGTTGAGGTGTGTCCGGACAGAGAGAGAAGCTCTCAACCCACGAATCTCGATGTCAGCGCAGGGGAGAGAACAACCTGTGTGAGTTTAATCGCAGCATGTTCATTGGGAGCTGCACGGAAAGATGAAGAAGAGTACCCAGCATTAGGCCGAAATGCTTGAAATACACCTTCGAAAGTCTGCGTCGTTTCTGTTTTGCTGATCAGATGTTCCCTTAATGACGAATCTTCTGATGTCTTTGATGACGAACTAACCCTCGTCTCTGACTGGAAGATCTGGGTGCATAACTTCTTTATGAAAAAACTGCAAAATACTACATGATTGCATGTATCGAACAGTTTACATTTGACCCAAATTGAATTCAGAGTAGTTATGCACTAAGATCACTTATGTGATTTCTAAAGTAGGTAACCTGGGATCGCTTTGAATCAGCTCAGACTTCTATTTCAGCGTTTGGAGGTCAAACTTGCTTCATTCTTGCCCAGCATGGTCCCAAGTAGACCTATTAACTTTCTTCTGCATACAGCATGGAATACTCAGAGATACCCACAAATCAGGGTATTAACTTCAAAGACGACCATGAGATGTGGAATGTATTACATATTTGATATTATATTTTGGTAGATGACTGTTTATTATCGTTTATTAATTAAAAAATCAAGATTAAAAATAAATTATTATTTAAATTAAATAGTTTTATACTAGTTTAACATGGCGGATGAGGCTGCTCGTAAGCAACAATATGAATATAAAAATGTAAGAATAATTTACCATTATTCACACTAAAAATCATTACAACTTGATTAATACTAAATAGAATTCCAATCTTGTTTTGCAACCAGATACCCATTTAATTGACCGACGCCCGAGAGACGAGCCAACTGGAGAGGTTCAATCTCTTTCAGGGAGGATTTCTAACATAAAAATGGGTGATAAGGCTGTCCGCGAAGCACCATTCTCTTCTCTCAACAAGCCACAGTTACTAAAATGCGAATTATTTTCCAGAAAGAGAATGGCAGACATAGAAAATGACTCGTTTCATTCCAAAAAGCCAGTTATTATTGACGACTTTGAAGATGAGCCTTCAAGAATTTTATATAAGCCACAATCGAAGGAAACGGAGAGGACATACAAACTACTGCTCACTTGTATCCAAAGTTGTCTTGAAGATCAGGTTGAATATTTAATATTTACAGGGATAGCCACGGGAAGTTATATATGGCGCTGCAGATGAAATTCTTTCTGTTCTAAAGAATGTTAAGACTAAGGACAAAGAAAAAAAGAAGGAGATTGAATTGTTGCTGGGTCCAATGACAGAGGAGAAGTTTTCAATTTTTATAAATTTATCCAAAAAAATTGTGGATTGGGTTAACGAAGATAAAGAAGAAAGTGGTAAGATTTATTTATTAATTTGAACACTTTTTGTTTTAATTTCTGTAGACGCGAATATTGATGAGACAATTGCAATCAACGTACAGTTTCACGAGGGGGAAGAAATGGTTTATTATTGATATTATTTAAATTAAAATCTAAAGATTTTATTTTTAGGAAGAGCCAGAAATTTTAAACGTGATTAAAGAAGATGAAGAGAATGACGATGATGATCAAAACGGGGAAACGGATATTCTGAGAACTGTAGTCCATATTTGTTGATTGTAGAGCGAACCTAAAAGTGCGATATCAATTAAAGAAAATTCACTTCATTCAAGGGAAATTGACGCATATTGGCTCCAACGGAAGCTAAGCAAATATTTCACGGATCCGAATATGGCCCAATCAAAGGCAAACGAGATTCTTGACATTCTCAAAGTATTTTCTAATAATTTAAACAACTTAGAACTCTTCTGACGACGATATTGAGGGGAAACTAATTCTTCTCCTTGGTCATAAGCAGTTCGCCCTAATCACTCAACTCAAACAAAACCGTCAAATGAGTTTTAAAAAATGTGAAATTTTCAGTACTCTATTGTACAATGCTTTCCTCTGCTCAGTCAGATGATGAGAGGAACGAAATACGAGAAACTATGTCACGTGATCCATATCTGGCCGGAATTCTCCATGATTTAGTTTCAACGGAAACTGAAGATATGGTGATTGAAGAACAGGAGCGAAGGAAGAAGGCTCGCGAATCTAGGATTGATGCGGAACTTTATTCCGAAGTTATCGATGCCTCATTTGTAATTTTATAAATTTATAATCAGAATGCTGCTCAATTAGTTAATTTGGATTTCACTGCTCTCACATCAGCTCAGCTTGCTACCAAAAAACGTTGTAAGCTTCCAGAGGGCTCTTTCAAAAAGGCGGGAAATGGTTCCAATAATTGCCAATTTTACGCTAAATAGGTTTTGAAGAAGTTCAAGTTCCTGCCTTTCAACCCAATGCAGAAGATGATCAGGTTTATATTCAAGTTTTGACACTACTAGCTCATATCAATAACTAGACTCCCAAAATATGCTCAGCCAGCTTTTGGAAACGTACAACACCTGAATCGAATTCAAAGCAAATTATTTCATGTTGCACTCGAATCAGAAGAAAATATTTTGTTGTGTGCTCCCACTGTATGCCTATATTTCATTACTTTGTCAGGGTGCCGGTAAAACAAATGTTGCCTTGATGACAATACTTCATGAAATTGGGAAACATGTGAACCAAGATACAACTATCAATGTCGACGAGTTTAAAATTGTGTATATTGCACCAATGAAATCACTTGTTCAAGAAATGGTGGGGAATTTCTCTGCGGTTTTCTCTAAGTATACGAGTAAATAGAGACTCAAACCTTACGCAATTAAAGTCGACGAACTCACCGGCGATCACCAGCTAAACAAAGAACAAATTCACTCAACTCAGGTGATAGTCTGCACTCCAGAAAAATGGGACGTCATTACTCGAAAAAGCGGCGAAAGAACATTTGTTCATCTCGTCCGTCTTGTTATTATCGATGAAATACATTTATTGCACGATGAGAGGGGCCCTGTACTCGAATCTGTGATTGCTAGGTTGTTCTATTTTTATCACTACGACAGGACTGTCCGTTCCATCGAAAAGTCTGGAGAAAATGTTCGTTTGGTTGGACTCAGTGCTACTCTTCCAAACTATGAGGACGTGGCAACACTTCTTCGTGTCAAAGACACTGGACTGTTTTATTTCGACAATAGTTTTCGTCCCGTACCACTGCAACAAGTGTATATCGGGATAAACGAGAAGGCTGCCCGACGTTATCAGTTAATGAATGAAATTGTATACAACAAAGTTGTCGAACATGCCGTTTCTAACCAGGTTAGACTTTCACTTTTACAATAGGTGTTAATTTTTGTTCATTCTCGTAAAGAAACTGCTAAAACAGCTCGTTGTATTAAGGATATGTGTCTTGCTAATGACACTCTCGGAATGTTTTTAAAGGAAAGTAACAAGTCAATCGAAATTTTGAGAAGTGAGGCAGAACATGTCAAGAATCTTGATTTAAAAGATCTTTTGCCCTTCGGATTCGCAATTCATCATGCAGGAATGAATAAGTTACGTCTTGTTCGTATTAATTTTTAGAGTGGATAGGACTTTAGTTGAGGATTTATTCAGTGACCGACATATTCCAGTTCTTGTTTCAACTGCAACCCTTGCTTGGGGTGTCAACCTTCCCGCACACACGGTCATAATAAAAGGAACCCAAGTCTACAATCCTGAGAAGAGTCGTTGGGTGGAGTTGGGATGTCTTGATGTAATGCAAATGATGGGGCGTGCTGGTCGTCCACAGTACGACACGCGAGGAGTCGGGATTCTCATAACTAATCATACAGAAATGTCATATTATCTTTCGTTGATGAATCAGCAATTGCCTATTGAGAGTCAGTTATTACATAGTTTGGCTGATCATCTCAATGCTGAAATTGTCTTGGGAACTGTTCAAAATATTTCTGACGGTGCTGAATGGCTAAGTGAGTGAATGCATGTCATATATTAGAATATACTTATTTGTACATCAGAATGATTAAATCTCCCACTCTCTATGGAATTAATGCTGAAGATATAGAAAAAGATCCCACCTTGGAATATAGGCGTAGAAATCTAATCCATTCTGCTGCCATTATTCTTGACAAGAGTTCGCTGATTAAATACGATCGAAAATCCGGAGTTTTTATATCAACGAACCTTGGGCGTATTGCATGTGATTATTATTGCAAACATGAGACCCTGACAGTATTTAATCAATACTTAACTCCGACTATGAATTCTGTAGAGCTATTTAGAGTATTCTCATTATCATCTGAATTCAAACGTATTTCCGTCAGGGAGGTTTATGATGATTTCATTAATTTTTTCAGGAAGAAAAATTGGAGTTACAGAAGCTAGTTGAGAGAGTGCCGATCCCCGTAAAAAAGAGCATAGATGATCCCTCTGCCAAAGTAATGTTTGTTTGGAAATAATAGGTGAATGTGTTATTACAAGCATATGTATCTAATTTAAGACTTGATGGGTTTGTATTAATGTCCGACATGGTTTTTATCACACAAAGTGCCTCCCGTCTAGTCCGGGCTATCTTTGAAATTGTGATGCATCGAGGATGGGCAAGAATAGCTGAACGTGCTCTGACTTTAGCGAAGATGATTGATCAGAGAATGTAATTTTATTTACTATTTTGTTATAGGTGGTCTTCTCTATGTCCGTTAAAGCAATTCAAAAAACTTCCAGTTGATATTGTTAAAAAGATTGATAAAAGAGGCTTTGAAATTCATCGACTGTATGAACTGGGTCCAGAGGAACTGACTGAACTGATTAATGTACCACGTTCGGGGCAGGTTATAATCAAATATCTGAGACAATTCCCTAAAATGGAATTAAAAGTTCACGTGCTGCCGATCACATGCTCAACACTTCGAATTGATCTAACAATTACACCCAATTTTCGATGGGATGAAAAAGTACATGGGAATGCTCAGGTTTATTTTATAAACATTTTGTAATTAGGGGTTTTGGATATTTGTCGAAGATTCTGACAGCGAATTAATACTCCATTCTGAATTTTTCATTCTGAGGAAAAAGTTCGCCGAAATGGAACATTTCCTTAAGTTTTTTGTTTCTGTCTTTGAGCCACGACCTCCTCATTATTTTGTTAAAATAATTTCAGACAAATGGATAGGTTATTTTATTTTTAATATTGTTAGGTTCTTCTACAGTTTTGGCAGTTTCTTTCCGGCAACTAATAATGCCCACTAAGTGCCCTCCACCTACGGAACTTTTGGATTTACAGCCGCTTTCTATTTCTGCTCTCAAAAATTCCAAATATGAGAGTTTCTTTACTCAACGTCATTTTAATCCGATTCAAACTCAGGGTAGGACCATTGCATATTTTAGTATTTAATTCTGTATATAACACCGACACTAATATTTTCGTCGGAGCCCCTGCAGGATCTGGGGAGGATGTCATTGCCCAATTTTCATTGTTTAGATTATTTTCCCAAAATCCAGATGGTCGATGTGTTTACATATCGCCTAAATACGCAAATGCTTCTTTGGTTTGTTCATTATCCATTATAAAAAATATTTAGATTTTTGACTCTTTGGAAAAATTCAGTTCGATCCTGAATAAATCAGTAGTATTGTTAACAGGAGATACTCCTACTGATCTTAAACTTCTTCAAAAAGTTCGTCGTTCAATTCTTACATTAAAGGCCAATATAATCGTCTCAACTTCTGAACATTGGGATATTCTCTCTCGACGCTGGAAGCAGAGGAAGGTTATTCAAAACGTCGATTTATTTATCGCAGCTCATCTAGAACTTGTTGATGACGAGGATGGGGTTATAATTTGACTCTAACATTTTTCAGGCAATTTATGAAGCCGTCTGTACTCGCATGCAATACATGTCATCGCAAACACAGCGTAGTTTACGAGTGTTGGGATTATCTATTCCATTACTAAATGCGAATGATGTGGCTCATTGGTTGGGATGTGGTGTTAATTCAACTTTTAATTTCCATCCTAATATTCGTCCACTGGCACTACATATTCAAGGATTTAATATGAGTCATTACCAAACTCGATTTCTTTCCATGCTCAGACCCGCTTATCAGACTATTGTTTCTTCCGCAAAAGACAAACCTGTTGTTGTTTTTGTTGCTACTCGAAAACAAACAAGAACAACTGCTTTTCATTTAATAAATTATGCAGCAGAAACTGATTCACATAAATTCCTGCACATAGGTCCTGAAGATGATTTAAAGCCATTCATCGATAGATTGATTGATAAGGTTATAAAATCTCACATTCTTTTAGAATTTGGCATGTGTTGTAGAAAAGGGTGTTGCTTTTCTACATGAAGGACTCTCTCAATCCGATCGTCAGATTGTCACACAGCTATATCATTTCAAAGCTATTCAAATTGTTGTTATTGCCCGTAATTTGGCATGGGGCCTTGATTTGCCAGCTTCACTTGTTATTGTGCTTGATACACAGTCCTACAATGGAAGATATCACACGTTTGAATGAATTTTTATATTCCCTATAGCTTTGAAGATTATCCGATTGCTGATATTATACACATGACCGGTTTTTGTTCTCAGTATTCCTCCACCGAACAGGGAGAGGGGCAGGGGAAAGTACTCATTTGTTGTCAGACCTCCAAAAAGGAATATTATAAAAAGTTTTTATGTGAGCAACTGCCTATCGAGGTTTTATTATTATTTTTTAATTACATATGTTGAATCGAGTTTTAATTAATAATATTCTTAGTCTCATTTTGACCAAAACTTGCATGATAATTTTAACTCTGAAATTTTTTCGAAAATAATGGAAACAAAACAAGATGTTGTCGACTATCTCACGTGGACGTTGATGTACCGCCGAATGACTCAGAATTCCAATTACTACAACCTCCGAGGTTAATTATAGAATATATTTATAACTAGGTGTTACTCATCACCACTTGTCAGATCATTTATCATCATTAGTAGAGACAACTCTCGAAGATTTAGAATCCGCCAAAGTATTGATAATCTGTTGACAATTAGTGTATCGGTATCGAAGATGACATGAATCTATCCTCCCTTAATTTTGGAATTATCTCCTCATATTATTACATATCTTATAATACTATAGGTAGATTTACTTCCTGGTTGATTAATAGAATTATTTAATATTTCACTGTCATCGAAGACTCGTCTCAGAGGAATATTAGAAATTGTCTCGAATGCCGGAGAATTTTCCAATGTAGTAATCAGAGAAGGTGACGAAGATATTTTAAAGCAATTGGCTGCAAGACTCCCGAATAAAATAATCGATCCAGATTTTACGGATCCACACGTAAAGACAAATTTGTTGCTGCAATCATATCTTTCCAGAGTTCAACTGTCAGTTGAAATGCAGGCTGATATTGTTGACATAGTTATAAAGGTAAGAAATTTGTCTATATTTAAAGTCGGTGAGATTGATTCAGGCGTGCGTTGATGTCCTTAGTAGTAATGGGTGGCTATCGCCTGCTCTTGCTGCCATGGAATTGTCACAGATGATTATTCAGGCTGTTGGAACCAAGGAGTCTAATTTGAAGCAAATTCCACATTTTACCAGTACTTTAATAGAAAAATGCGCAGCTCAAGTAATGAGTACTTTATTATCAATTTCAGTCTATCGAGGGTGTTTTTGATCTTTTAGAAATTGATTCTGACAAACGGACAGATATATTAAGTTCCCTTACTGATTTGGAACGAAACGACGTTGCAAGATTTTGTAATTCATATCCAAATGTCGATTGTGAGTTTTCCGTTGCCAGTCAAGATATTTCTAGCGGCTCTCTTGTTAACGTTAACGTGTCTCTTACTAGAGAGGATGATGTTTCTAAGGTTATAGCTCCTTTTTTCCCAAAGGTTTTAATCTCACTGGTAATTTTCCTTAGAAAAAGGATGAAGCATGGTGGTTAGTTATTGGAGATCCTGTTTCGAATAGTCTCATTTCTATTAAAAGAGTCAGTTTTGCCAAATCAACTGTGGTCAAACTAGATTTTATTGCGCCGGACGAAGGGGAGCATAAGTACTATCTGTATTTCATGAGTGATTCGTACATGGGCTGTGATCAGGAATATACTTTTTCCATTAAAGTTGGCCCGTGATTTTTGATTTCCTTTCATTTCCCTGGAATAAATTTTTTTCAAGTTAATATATTTAAGTGGCTAAGAAACTTTAAAGATATCATTAACTTCCGTCTAGTAACAAAATTTATATATATTTCAAACAAAAAAGAAAATTTTAATCTAAATCGTTAAGTAAGTGTCAATTTAATAGATAATCTAAAATTAAATTTTTCAAAAATATAGTTTCTTAAGTTCACAAATAATTCAATCAAATATTCGGACAAGCAAGTGATGATAAAGACGACAAGCAATACAGCAAAGGGACTTGGAGTCGACAGGAAATGCAGAGTAACAAGCTAAAAATTCATAACACATAATTGATTCCAAATTAAATGGAACTTTCAACTAATAAATATCTAAATGTAAAATCTCAAAAATAGTTTAAATATTGTTTCTAAGCAACATTTTTACAGTGCTAAAAAATTAGGTCTCAAAATGGTTCAGATTGAAAAAAATACAATTTTATTTGATTTATCTAAAAATGAATCGATGTCCCCGACAAACGGACTTAACAATCTAACTAAAAAATTGAAAAATGATCACAAAATAGAATAGTTAAGCCTCAATAATCCGTGCTCATTTTTAGTAATCATAAACTCATCACTTCGAATGTTTTAGAAAATGTCAAGCTTTTTGTGATTTCAGGTCCAAAGGAAATGTTCACAAACGACGAAGTTTTTATAATTTTTTTCATATTTTCAGTTTGAAGCAATAACAAATTTTGTTAGCAACAATGGAAATCTTTTGATTTCACTGGGAGAAGGTGGTGAGCCTATTTTCCAGACAAACATTAATTTTTTTCTTGAAGAATATGGTGTAGTTATTAACAGCGGTTGATCTGGTAATATCAAATTTAGATTCGGTTTTAAGATTGAATTATCATAAATATTTTGATCCCAAAGAGGCTATAATATCTAATGGAATCCTTAACCGTTCACTGTGTCAACAAAACGGCAGCAATTTGAATAGAAAATTTGAAGAAGATGATAACCCCTCAAAGTTGACAATAATTATAAATAAGAAAACTATATTTAGAATGGGATTCGTATACCCCTACGGAGCTTCGCTTTCTGTGCAAAAACCATCAATAGCGTTACTTTCAACTGGATTAGTATCTCTTCCGCTCAATAGGCCGATTTGCTCGTATTATGAAAAAAATGTTGAATTAAAATAATGAAATAATTTTTGTTTAGCTAAAAGGTGGGAAAATCGTCGTTATAGGATCCTCACTTTTATTCAATGATAAATATTATTATAGTGAAGAAAACGAAAAGCTAATTGTAACAAAATATCTAAATTATATTAGAACGGTATATTTAAAATGTTGACTGAAAGCAGCAATAATTTGAATAAAATTGATAAAGATAATTTTGAGGTATTAAATTTAAAGTACTACAACGTATAGCTAAATGATTACAACAACATACCCAGCATGAGCCATTTTACTGAAAACATAAAATCATGTCTTCAAGACAGCGACGATTTTTTTGTTGATATTTCTAGTATTTTTGATTCAAATTTGTATTGGATCGGAACAGAAATGGTCCCATTAGTTCAAAAGTAAAATTATTTCATTTATGCAATTCCAGAACATATAAGCAATTGAAGATTGAGGATCAACAGCTTTCTTTGATTAAACCACATTTTGAATGTCCTTTACCAAATCTACAACTCTGTGTAGATTTATATAAAAACTTAATACTTGGAAGGTTTTTGAACCACGTTTTGGATCTCTTACATCTCCAACTCTGGAATTGTATGATTTGGACCAAGAATTTTACACCGAAAAATCCAAACTTGCGTTGATCGCTAATAAATGCTTGAATGAGTTAAATTATTGTTTAGGTTCTGACGAAGATTTGGAATATTACGTAAGAGAGTGCTCAAATGTTCTTATGAACAGTAATGAGCAACCTTTCTTCACAGACCCCAAAAAAATACTTAATTATTTCTTTAATTTGATTGTTCAATTCAAGAAAAAATTTTGAACTTATTATTAAAACTAATTAATAGCATCACGTTTATATTAATAAAACTAGTGCTTTGTTACGTGTATCCTCCAACCAAACAAATGGAACAAATAGGAAATCTATATCTACAATATTACAAAGTATCTCTATCTTATATTTATCAAGTCCCAAAACATCATAAAAGAAAATGAACTCCAGGAATTTACAGAGTGCATCAAAACTGAACTACCGACAGCTATATGGATTTGCTGTCCAAAACCGTATTAACTTTCCATAGTTTTTGTTAGTTATTTGGTTTACTATCGAGAATTTATCATCAGAACGTTGAACCGCTTTATGACAGAGAATAATACCCTGAAGCCCCTCAAATGGTAAATTAGAACCAGCGTGTATAAAAAGGTTTCCCGATAAAAGGGCCTTCCAATTCAATCTTTCAAGGCACGAAATTAAAAAAGACAAGCAACTTAAAGAACTCAAAGACATTCTTTTCGCAGAGATGGAAGCTGTTGTATTTTCATGTCATATGTTTAGGGGTTTATTCGCAGACAGGAGACGGTTAGCATGATTCCCCCACTTCTAATGGACATTAAACCACACCACAAGGCAAATCTTCGTATCTAATAGCAGATTTTGGATCTCTGTTCTGCTCCAGGATCAAAGACGGCCCAAATAATCAGCAGCCTGGCAGATTCTGTTGAAGGGGGATTCGTTGTTGCAAATGATAATAATCCTGACCGATGTTTTGTTATGCTCCACCAACTTTCTCCTCTAAACTCTTCGTCGTTGGCTGTCACGTGTAATGATGCACAGAGATTCCCGGATTTGCTTGTTTTTGTGCCTAAATACTTATTTTAATAGGACTCTGATGGAAAGCCGTTTTTCTTTGATAGGATTTTGGCTGATGTACCTTGCTCCAGTGATGGCACTGTTAGAAAGACTCCTGAAATACTAAAATCGTGGAAATCTACCAATGCATTTTCACTACACGTGTAAGTATAGCGATAGATAAATAAATTATACTTATTTTTAGAATAATATATTCCATTATAATTTTATAGACTTCAAAAGAAAATTCTTTTGCGTGGGGTACAACTATTAAAAAAGGGTGGCAGAATAGTATATTCCACATGTTCTCTTAATCCTCTGGAAGACGAAGCCGTGGTATCTGCAGTGCTCGAACAGGATGATACAGTGCAACTTGTCTCAGTACAATTGGATGACATAGGACTACTTGCTAGACCAGGGCTTGAGAATTGGAAAGTTTTTACTCAGGAGGGAGAGTGTGATAGCTGGGATAATTTACCCATAAAATTAAAAAAAGACATGTACAAAAGTTTATTTCCTTCTGAATATGTTGGACACCATAATCTTAATTTTTGTCGACGCGTTCTTCCTCATTTACAGGATACCGGAGGGTTTTTTTATGCTGTACTGGAAAAGATAAAAGAGACTGATCCGGTACATTTTGCGTATAATAAAATTGATTGGTTTTTAGTAATAAATAATTCTTAGGCGAGGGGATAAGAGATCAAAAAGTTTCAAACGAATTAATGAGCTTGAAAAAGAATACTTTCCAGTTTCTCCAACTATAAGCATGGATTTGATGTTCTATTTTATTTTTTGATTTTTTCAAGAAATTGCTACGGACTTAATGCGATAAGTCCAAACATGTTCAGATTCCGAGGGAAGTCTTGTCGCAATATTGTTATCATCAACGAATCCTTATCGTCGCTCATGGAAGCCAACCAGACGAGATTGAATGTACTTTAATTTTTTAACTTAAGGTTGTAAGTATGGGGGCTAAAGCTTTTAAATCAAAGGGAAATTTGACAAATGACTTTCGTTTTTTAAGTGCTTTTGCATGCAACCAGTTTTTCGTTCACATAGAATCGACGAATAGAAAACTGATTTGGATGACTATACGACATATAAAAGAGATCTTGAGTAATGAATCTGTGTCTTTTTGCCAAATGAGTTGTGATTTGTCTGCAAGATTGAAGAATCAGAATCCTAATGACTACATTGTTTCCTGTTGTGGGGATAGCTACGATGAAATTTCTGACTTCAAGACAATTCCTTCGTTTGTTGTGCAGATTACTGCAAATATTATAATACATATGGTCGATACCACCAGGAGACTTTCTATTCTTCGTTTTTGCGACGATTTGCTTGGAAATTAATCATTTGTTGATGAACTGTTGCTTTTTCTTATAATTAACTTATAATATCATATCAAAAAAGAATTGTTAGTTTATTATTACCATCATTTTAAATTATTATTATATTTTTATTTACTTTCGTTGTAGTTTTATAGGTCATTAATTTCATATTTTTTTCATAAGGTCATATTTTTTCCATAAAGTTATATTTTTTTCATTTAGTCATATAATTAAATTTATAAATTAATAATTAAGCACGCTTAAATATATTTGTTGTGATGGCTAAACCTAAAAAATCAAATAAAAAGAAAATATATAATATAATTGACAAATTTCCTAACGAATTCGAAGAGGATGATCACGGGAGACTTTATTGCTTAAAATGCTGTGTTCCTTTTAAATATGGAAAAAGTTTCAACGTTGAACAACATCGCCAAACGTTGAAACACAAAAAGAGATTAGAATCAGGAAAATTTAATATACAAATGAAGTTGATTTCTAAAGATGTGGTTTCCGAAGAGTCTTTCGCAATTAGCTTGGTCGAAATGATGAATAAAACAAATATTCCGTTGTTCAAATTAAGGGATGTCTATTTTCAAACTTTTTTGAAACTTTGGGATTTAAACTGCCTAGTGAGACACATTCTAGAAATCTTGTTTCCACTATTTTTGTGAAAAAGGTTGAAAAACTTAAAGAATATTTCAAAGGGAGTCAAATATTTTTAGTAATAGACGAAACCCAACATTCTTTAAGAAATAAATAAAACAAATTCTATGAAACCCTGCCGAAAGGAAATTGTCCCTAGATTATTCTGCTGCTTGTAGCCGGTAGGAAGCTCGGTTTGGCTGGAAATTTTCCGATTCTGCATCTATCCAGTGTTAGTGGGACGAAATCTCTTATCAGTCAACTAGCTCAGCAGTTCGCTTCGCTCACTGCGAGCTAGCTCCTGCGGAGGCCCTGCTCGCTACGCTCGCAGTTTCCTTAAATAACTATAAATTTATGTAGATATATAAATGCGACCTGCTTTGATATAACCTTATTCTAAGGCCTGTGGATAAACGATGTTTGCAGTCCGTCCATCCTTGGCAAATATAAATAAATTTCTCTTCTACCTACCCTTGAGCACCCCACATACAGCTGGCCATGTGAAAAGCACTCGTTCTCTAAAAATAAGCCTACTACCTTTAAAGACTGTCCCTGGGCCTTGTTTATTGTCATAGCAAAACTTATCTTCAGCGGAAATTGTAGTCTCTTAAATCTATCGCAGGCCCTTTCATGGTCCATAATAACGTCGACCGATTTATATATTCTTTCTCTGCCAGGGATTTTCATTAATAAATCTAAATTTATATTAAGTACCTCATCATTAAGTGGAGCTAATATAGCTCGTTCACGCAGCCAGTCGAAATTCACGTAGTGTTCAGATAGTTCGGAATAGACGGCATTCAATAATTCTTCTGCTGTTTCTACGAAAATACATAATTCTTCCGGTAGCCTAATTTTCTGGTCGTGCATTTCTGAAGTGATTGCCCCATTTCCAATATCTAGAAGGATTTGTGGGAATATGCTATTAACGCCTTGTAAATGTGCATGTACATTTACATCTAAGCTTACCTTTTTCACGTGTGTCCACAAATATGACGATTTGAGGCAGGCATTCAATTCATCCGCAGGCGTCCCTCTTTGAATAATTGGCAGCGTCTGTCTAAAATCACCTGCCAATACAACTAATGCTCCCCCAAACAAATGGTCGCTACAATTCTTGATATCTCTATATGTTCGGTCAACTGCTTGAATGCGCCTTTATGAGCCATCGTACATTCATCCCAAACAATTAACCTAGAATGCATAATTCTATTACCCGTAGTTGAGTCTAACAGCAGTCCTGACCTTGTTCAGCTGTTGTCTAAGTTCCCTCACCATTTAAGCACATCTTCCCTCGTTTCTCTTTTTTTGTTATATGGTTCATATTCTCTTGTTTGTTAACATTCTCAGATCTCTCTTTATAGGACATTCTTATGATTTTGTAAACGCGAATCAGTAATTTATATTAAATTTTCTACGTAAATTTATTTAGTGAAATTTATGTAAAGTGTATTATCCAATCAAAGCCATTATACTTAATTGCCTCTATGTTTAAAGGAATTGAAACTTTAGCATAATCGAACTTGTCTGTTTCGGTAAAGAAAATGATAATCAGCTTCATCTTTGTAGTATTATAAGGAAAAAAATTAAAGCCTGTTAAATCAAGGAGATTTAAATATAGGCAAATTGAAATTTACATGACTAATTTAAATTTTATTTGCCTCTATCTTTTAAGAAATCTAAACAGTAGCATAATCGAATTTGTCAGTTTCGGCAGTTAAAAAGAATCAATTATGTAAATCTCTAATAATTTTTGCTTTTTCCTTTTTAGTGGTTTTCAAAATCTGATAATTGCACAGTCTATTCATGGTCGATAACAATTAGAGCTTTTATTTTATTTTTTTAACGAAAATTTAACAAAAAAGAATTTATGTCATCGAAAAAAGATAGCTAAGCTAATTAATGGCCTCACGAGGCTTGAAGGTTGTGGAGGACCTCATCATGTGAGTCGAGGACTTTCTTGTCGTTCATTTTAACAAAAACGCAGAAAATAATTTTTTTAATTTTTTGGCTTGAAGGTTTTGGGGGACCACATCATGTGAGTCGAGGACTTCTTGTTGTTCATTTTAACAAAAACGCAGAAAATAATTTTTTTTAATTTTTTGGCTTGAAGGTTTTGAGGGACCACATCATGTGAGTCGAGGACTTTCTTGTTGTTCATTTTAACAAAAACGCAGAAAATAATTTTTTTAATTTTTTGGCTTGAAGGTTTTGAGGGACCACATCATGTGAGTCGAGGACTTTCTTGTTGTTCATTTTAACAAAAACGCAGAAAATAATTTTTTATAATTTTTTGGCTTGAAGGTTTTGGGGGACCACATCATGTGAGTCGAGGACTTTCTTGTTGTTTATTTTAACAAAAACGCAGAAAATAATTTTTTTAATTTTTTGGCTTGAAAGTTTTGGGGGACCACATCATGTGAGTCGAGGACTTCTTGTTGTTCATTTTAACAAAAACGCAGAAAATAATTTTTTTAATTTTTTACCTTGAAGGTTTTGGGGGACCACATCATGTGAGTCGAGGACTTCTTGTTGTTCATTTTAACAAAAACGCAGAAAATAATTTTTTTAATTTTTTACCTTGAAGGTTTTGGGGGACCACATCATGTGAGTCGAGGACTTTCTTGTTGTTCATTTTAACAAAAACGCAGAAAATAATTTTTTTAATTTTTTAGCTTGAAGGTTTTGGGGGACCACATCATGTGAGTCGAGGACTTTCTTGTTGTTCATTTTAACAAAAACGCAGAAAATAATTTTTTTAATTTTTTGGCTTGAAGGTTTTGGGGGACCACATCATGTGAGTCGAGGACTTTCTTGTTGTTCATTTTAACAAAAACGCAGAAAATAATTTTTTTAATTTTTTAGCTTGAAGGTTTTGGGGGACCACATCATGTGAGTCGAGGACTTTCTTGTTGTTCATTTTAACAAAAACGCAGAAAATAATTTTTTTAATTTTTTGGCTTGAAGGTTTTGGGGGACCACATCATGTGAGTCGAGGACTTTCTTGTTGTTCATTTTAACAAAAACGCAGAAAATTGACTTGAAGGTTTTGGGGGACCTCATCGTCGAGGATATTCTTTCTTATTAAAATTTTTTGACAGGAAGGTTCTTAGAGGATATCAACCTTTTATTGTGCCTCATTATCGAATAACTACAAAAGGGAAGGTTTTGACAATTTGATCTGGTTTGTAACAATTTGAATGTGGGTGTGCACAGACAGACAGACAGACAGACACACAGACAGACAGACAGACACACACCATACCATTTTATTATTAAGATATACGAAGACTTGGAGCAGAGACACATGACTTCGTTTGGATTAGTTAATTTTTTGGTAATCTGTTCTCTTTCTGTCTTGATCATTCTATAATTACAAAAAAGTGTAGCCGGTTTGAGCGAGATGTCGTTTACATCTTACGGCAGGGCTATTTACGATTTTTTTACATGAAAAAAAATAAAATGAAACTATACTTGAAAACAGTATATTCAACATTTTAAAAGGGCATTTAAAGAACTAATCCCATGTCCTCGATTTATACTAGTAGAGTCTATCGACTAAAAATGATAACGAATTCAATATACAAGAAATGATCATCGCAGCCTGGGTAAGAAAGAAGTTCACTCATGTGACGTCCCAGACCAAACACTTTCCTTTTAAAGAAAAAGGGTCGTCATCTCTTCGGGCCTTCGCCACTCTCTGAAAAGATCCCTGTAGGTTCCAGTTAAGAGTAGAATTCATCAATACGGAGTGATCGATGGATGACCTGCTTTATTTCTGTGTGTCTCAAAGAGCGGCCAATTCCGTTACAACATGACCCTGGGTGGTAGCCGAGCTCGTCGGTCTGTGCGCCGCATCGGGATTGGTGGTTGACAGATCTCACAAGTTCATCGTCCAGAAAGAAGCCAGTTGTCACATAAAAGTAAGAATTGCTCAATGGATGGTTACCCATACGTAAGCCGGCAAGCTGGCCTTAGTCTATGCCAGACGTCACCAAACTACGGCCCGCGGGCCGGATCCGGCCCGCGACAACATTTTATCCGGCCCGCGCACTATTTCGAGATATTCAATTAATACCTTAATAATTAACTTAAATAAAACTATTTTGCAAGATTTAATTCGAAAAAAAACTTATCAGCATTAACGTTAAATTTTTCTTTGTTGCTATGTCTAATATGAAAAGAAAGGTTGACCGCGAATGCCGTGTATTCAATAAATTATGGGAATTGAAGTATTTTTTTGCGAAAGATGAATTAAAGCAGAAAGCTTATTGTTTAATATGCCACGAACATCTCTCTGTTATGAAGGAGTATAACATTCGACGTCATTATGAAACGAATCATGCTCCGATATATTCCAAGTACACTGGAAAGCTACGTGAGGATAAAGTTGAATCACTGAAACGCACTTTACAAATTCAACAAGGCCTTATAAAAAAAAATTTTGAAAATAATGAAAATGTAACAAGAGCTGGATACGAGATAACGAAAATTATTTCACAACACGGGAAACCCTTTAGTGATGGGATGTATATCAAAAATTGCATTATTGAAGCAGTTAATTGTTTGTGCCCACTAAATTCTTCCTTATTTGATGGAATAAGTTTGTCGGCGAGTTCTGTATCACGGAGAACTGAAGAGCTTGGAAAAAATATATATTTACAAATTTGTGAAAAGACAAGTAATATGTTGTGGTATTCTCTTGCATTGGATGAGTCAGTTGACATTTCGGGAACATCGCAACTTCTTATTTTTATTCGTGGAGTTGATGAGAATATTTCCATAACTGAAGAACTGGCATCTGTTTGTTCTATTCATGGAACAACCACTGGAAAAGATATTTTTGATGAATTGGAACAAACTATAAGTGACTATAACCTTGAATGGGAGAAACTGAGTTGTGTTACGATTGACGGGGCAAAGAATATGGCTGGTTCTAAAAAGGGTCTAGTTGGGCAAATAACTAATAAATTGGAGGAATTACATATTTCAAACACTTTGTTCATTCATTGCATCCTTCATCAGCACGCACTATGTGCGAAGGCTCTTAATATTTCATGTGTGTTGAATCCAGTTATTCGCATAATAAACTTTGTTCGAGGGAGCTCACTTAATCACCGTCAGTTTAAAGTTTTACTTGACGATTTTGGATCTGAATATTTTGACTTACCATATTACACTGCAGTTAGATGGCTTAGCTGTGGTAATGTATTAAATAGATTTTATAAACTCCGAAGTGAGATTGATATTTTTCTAACCAGTAAAAATAACTATTATCCCGAATTATCAGATCTTGCTTGGCTATCAAAATTATCATTTTTGGTTGATGTTACAACTCACATGAATGAGCTAAATCTGAAATTACAAGGAAAGGAAAACTTAATTTGTGATTTCTACAGGATAATTAAAGCATTTCGACAAAAATTGATGTTATTCGAGTCACAACTTGGAGTACGTCAGTTTTCACACTTTTCTTGTTTTAAAAGTTTTTGTGAGGCAAACTGTAATGAGATCGACATTACTTTCCAAATTGGAATTATCAAAGAATTAAAACATCATTTTTTACATAAGTTTTCTGAACTTGACAAAATTGAAAGCGATATAATTTTGTTCGAAAATCCATTTTCTTGTAATGTTGAAAATGTTCAACATGAATTACAATTAGAAGTTATTGACTTACAATCAAATGAACAGCTCAAAGATTGTCACAGACGGACCAAACTCGCTGAGTTCTACGAATATCTCAAGGATGATGAGTTTCCGAGACTAAAGAATTTTGCGATAAAGATGATTTCTATATTGGCACAACTTACCAATGTGAGCAAACGTTTTCGAGGATGAAATATGTTAAGTCTGCCCATCGTGCAAGATTGACTGACGGACACTTAAAATCAATTCTCATGATAGGATGCAGCAATTTAAAACCAAATATTGATGAACTTATCAAAAAAAGATCACAGTTCCATAGCTCTCATTAAAATTTTTGTTTACTTTATTTTTGTTTAAATTAGTTTTTATTGTAAAAAAACACACTTATGAATTTCTAGTAAAATTATAATCCTATGCACGTGCTCCGGCCCGCGTTCATTGTGTTGGGGTCAATCCGGCCCGCGAGTGCAAAAAGTTTGGTGACCCCTGGTCTATGCGGTTGTTCAAAATGAATTGAAACTTAGGAAATATTTAAAATAATAAATAACTCAGTTATAAACTAATTAAAAATATGTGTATATCGAAGTCAGTCTTTAGGTAATTTTTTTAGTTGAGTACTTGCATGGCGGAATAAAGTACGTACAAAAAAAGAAGTCTACCACATAATTACATTGCTGCACCTAAAACTAAAAAAGCTAGGTGTGGGTACCAATAAGGTACAGTATTTTGTTTTAGATTAGTATATTCCAACGACATAACTTCAGTACTAAAAATCATGTTTGTGAACGCAAGGACGACACTACGATTTGGCTGAGAAGGTAAACAGTGCTTTCCTGACTTAATCGTCATTAGCGAGTTGAAGCTTAGGAAACATAAATTTCTTGATATATGTGGAAACTGATTTTTGGATATCAAATATACCGATAATTATATTTTTAAACTTACTAAACTATACAGTATCTCGCAAAATGGTTTTTGTGTTTTGAGATAAAAAACAGAACCTGGCTTTCTTGTGATCTTTTTGTTCATACCCCTCAATCATTTCAAATCTGTCCACAACAGCCTCAAGATCTATGGAATAATCACGGAAAAGACATAAGATCTATGGCATAATTCAGGGATGTTCGAACAAATTGTTTCTAAACGGTTAGTCAATTTTGGTTTGCTTGACCAACGATTGACCCGATATGACTTTAAAGCGTTTAGTTTACGTTTGACTTTACTACATGTGAAATCAATGTGCTCGGAAAGGAATTGGTCAAAGATGACCACCAAAATTCAGTGGGGTTTGAGGAATGGTAGTTTTTCGTTGTGTTTATATAAATCAGGGCTGATGTTGAACTGTCGTCGGTCGGCTGTGAATAAAGTCACAAATGATTTTAACGGAGAAGGCATCATGTGGTTAAGTCCTAGCCAATTGGTGAGACAGTCCAGGTATGTTTAGAGCCTGACTGTGGCTTAGTTGATTTCCCGATGTTTTGAGGCAATCAAAATGTCGTCTGCGTAATTTTTGTTCGCGCATTTTGTACAACTGAGTTTTCTTGATAGGACGCTGGTTAGTCATATTTTGTTTTTATCGGGAATGTTCGATTCACAAATTTTTGTGCCAGTGGCATGACGCGATCTTCGGTCAAATGCCTTACTGATGTACACTAATGCCAGGATGGCTTCTTGGAGTGGAGTTGTTAAATCCGTCTGGTTTCCCAAATAATGTACACCATCGACGTATATTTATTTGTAATGAGGAAGAATAATTAGTTAATTAAATTAACAATGTCAAGTGCACATTCAATAATTGGAGAAGACTTGACGGTGCTCAAAACTTGGACCAGTTCCACTAGCTGGGGACATAGCCGAACAGTGCGATAGTGACATAAATTACGGAGAATGCTCAAAACTCGGTGAGTGACTCCGTCCACATTGGCTGCCAAAGCACTTATCAATCTCCCCTCCCAGTGACTCACCTATAGAAAAGCTCGGTAATCTCTCATACATTGCAAATAAGCTTACAAATCGCTTCATCGGCGGATAGTATAGCCAATGCACCAGAAGCTGCCGAAACCAAATCTAAGATGAGATCGCTAGACCCCTCTTCTTCCAAAAAACCAACAAAGATGACCAATAACTTGACTCTATCATTCCCCGGGGCAGCAAATAATGCCACCACGTCGTCGAGCATTGCCATATTACACATACATTGAGTAGCAGCCAACCGAATTCGAGGATTCTCTGAGAACATACACGTTTCTACAGAGTAGAATCCTTTATGGCGCATTATGCAGCGACTATCAAATAAACCCAGCAAACCTACCGGACGTCGTCGTCCACGGAGGCGAGATTCCCGAGTGCTAAAAGACCTTCATAGTTTTGCAACGGAGTCATCGATATGCACAAAAGTCGAACAAACGGACCCACTACTTGGAATATCTATTGAAATGTGTATTAGAATGCCACAGTTTGATCGGGGAAGATTATAGTGGGGTTGGACGTAATGCCTAATCTGGCCAGTGCTTGAGCAGCTAAAATGAATTCCCTACTCAAATCGAGCAGACTGCGAATGCAGCCCATTTGAGCACACAATCCTCGATGTCTCTTCTGTCGCAAAACACGCAGGAACACCCTACAAAACGGCTGTGATTTTCATTCAAAACCTCGACACATTCTCACAAACTTTGTCACTTTTAGCAGAGGAAAGCAAGCGCAGTGACTTGAAGACATTTACTTTGACCAACTTGTCCACTCGTCTGTCCACGTATTCTTCACTATCCTGCATATTTAACATAAAATAGACTTTAGGGTGTTTCTCAGGAATCTTTTCTCTAGCGAATTGTGCAAGCTTCTTCATGTTCTCATCCATTTCCGTCTGGTCGTACGAGTTTGTCAAATTTACCAAAATCTGAGACACCAAGTAAGAGTATTTATTCGCCGACTAAATCGAATTAACATGATCTACTTTAACAAGCGCTTCAAGAGCGGATTCATCCTCACATAGCAATTCTTTAGAATCGGCAGATAATGAAAGGAATAGCAGTGCCTGCAGTGAGTAATTAATCAAGTCCGAGTCATCCACAGAGTGTCCTCGTCCACTCAAAACACTAAAAATAGAGTATTCAGAACTAATAACTCAAGCACACATTTCGTAATTCCCTGATAGTTCAAACTATATTTAGTATCCTCACTCAGCGAATTCGAGAATCCCTCAATGGACAGTGCCTTGCAGAGTCCCTAATTCGACAAATGAATTAATCAACCACTAAAGCCCGTATCCGTACAGAATCAGATTTATTGGACTCAAAATGTTTTCTAAAACACAAATAAATCGAGTCGGAGTGAGCTAAGGCCAGTTTTTTAATGGAAATACAGCCAATGAGACAATCCAATATTGAAATCTAAATAAATATTTACAATTCAAACAATTTCTGTTATTAAAGGGTCATCCTCAGAAAGTATAAGAATGGCATCGACCAGACTATCTTTGGTGGAAAGGATCTCGGAAGCCACGTCAGGGACACTCTGAATTTCAGACTTATAAACTTCAAAAACCTGGAAAAGAGCGGAAATCAGATCAACTGAGGCCACATGAGAACAATCAAGTTCATTGATAGTATTCAAGAAAGAACTAAAGTCAGAATATCTCATAACTACTTTGTGTACTCCACACACTGTTTTTTGAAGATTTTTGTTTGGTTTTCATTACGAAGGCCTTCGTACACTGTAGAAAGGAGTGACTTTACTAGATCAGGTGTGGTATTATCGACCAAAACAAGATTGTTGGTTTTATTAACCCCCAACAATGTAAGGATTTTCTCCACCACTACGACTATCAAAAATAATCAAACTCTCAGTCTGATCGATCAGTTCGAATGTTGGGGAACCCTTCAAATGCTTCATTAGAAATAGTAAAAGTCTGTTCCGGCAAAATACTCCCAATCGGTTAGAATCAATATACTGTGTCACCACCTTTGTGAATTGGGTGACTAACTCTGACGAGTTTTGGAACAACGAGTCACATAATCCCCAAATCGAGTCAACCATATCATTTGAAATGTCTGCCTTTACCAGAAAACTAAGCTTAACTAGCAGCCAATCAAATGTAAGCTTTAGAATTCAAATATGTGATTTACCCGTGAAATCTCGACGGATTTGAGACACAAGTCTCTTAGACAATGACATGCTGCGATACGGATGTCCTCCCCATAGTTAGCCGATTTGATGAGAGAAAAGAGAACTTCCACTCCGCCCGATAAGACAATTTTCCTACAATTCTGACTGCATGACCCAAGGTAGTGCAATTTTTTGATGTTCTGAAATATTTTGAATAGAAAAAACTACAATAAATAGGTCACTGCCATCCTTCATCATTTGGACTACATCAGTCAATTTATCTACAGAAACAGCATTTTCTTGATTCTGACAGTACAAGTATATATAAAACCTTACTGATGACTTCTTTCATAAGATTATTGACTAGTTTGTTGTTCCCCTGCACTTTCAGCAGAGTTTTTAGTGTGGAAGCAGAGTCTTCGTAGCGACCAACTTTATTAAGGCAGCAGGCATATCTGTAGAGGGTTTTTGGGTCAAGGGGAGTTTTTGCCAGAACTAATCGAAATTGACAGAATTGAATGACTTGATTGACACTGTTTGATTGCTTCTTCATATTTTTCCATTTTGACGAGGCAGGCTGTTATGTTTTTGGATAATGTTAAAAGTTCTTCTTTGTTTTGAGCCAATTCCTGACATTTCTGGTATGTTTCCAGTGCCAATAGATACTTCCCTTCGTCGTATAGTGTTTTGGCAGATGACTTTAAAAACTCCATTAAAGTATTTTAGACAACACAGCAGAAAATTTAAAATGTATTTAGTAATTTTTATTATGACTTAATTATGTAAATTTCATCTTAAATTATTTAATTAAAAATCCAGATTGTCAGTGATTTCTCTTATTCGCTTGGAAGAAGAAGAGTTTGCCACAAAATTCTCTTCATTTTTCATTCCCACGTCAAAGTAATTGTTCAGCTGAGTTTCCTCGCAGCATGCCAACCCCACAAGTTGATTGGCAGCAGCGGCGTACTCTTTTATGTCTACCTTCACTATGTGTCTTTGTTCAATGACCATACTCTCCAGCGTCCTCTTCAGCACAACCGACTGGATGTGTATAATAGTTTTTACTTTTGTTTCATAGAGGATCGACAATTGGTTTGCAAGCATATCGTATTTGTGAAATTTCTCCACTTCAACTTGCTTTAAAGTTTAAACGATCTTGCCTTTAAGAAGGTAATTCCACTTTGATCAAATTTATTTCTTTTTTTTCTCTGGTCATAGACAAAAATGTCAGGTTTATTGAATTGGACTTTCGTCTCAGTAATTTATTTACAGCTAATTCGGTAAAGCAAAAGTTTTCTTCGAGCGTCTTTGAGTGAATCAATGTTCAGATTTTCCCAGCCAACAGCTGCATATTTGGATGCAAGAAATTCCGCGATTGTGGCCAAGTGCCATTTTTTGTTTTAATTACTCGCAGAATACAGATAGTCGATTGTTTTGGCAAATTTTTAAGAAACTGAATGAGTATTAATTCGCTTTTGAAAGAAATGAAAGCAAATCTTCTTCCAAGCGTTTGCGATCTAAATACAACCTCTCATTATTTGCAGGCTGGAGATGTAACTTGAGAGTCTT
This sequence comes from Octopus sinensis, assembly GCF_006345805.1. Lineage (NCBI taxonomy): Eukaryota > Metazoa > Mollusca > Cephalopoda > Octopoda > Octopodidae > Octopus > Octopus sinensis. The sequence goes on from NW_021835996.1 coordinate 428,776, forward strand.
AAGCAATCGGCGTATTTGTTGTTCAATTTTGTCAAATTCGTGTGGTTCGATATTGATCAAGTACCGATATCCGTGGATTCCATCCACAGTCTCACAGCATGATAATGATCCCACATTAAATGCTGATTTTTCGGAATTCATTTCTAAGCCAACACATTCAAAGAATCCATTAACAGTCTCCATCATGTTGACTATCACATCTTTTTTGAGAGGAACTATTTTCAAATTGTCAATAAAAAAGAAATGATTTGTGGAATATGTCAACATATTGGGATTTTCCCGACTAATTTGGAGTTTAGGAAACATGAAGTTAAGCATCCTGCTTAAGGGATCCATCGCCATAACGAATAGCAACTGAAATAATGAATCTCCTTGGAGTATTCCCCGGCCTAACTTTACCTTTCAAATTCTTTTTCCATAAATATATAAGTTTGCTGTCCACTTCTTGGCTATGCTCTTCACAAAGTTGACGATCCAATGTGGTATTCTAGAGCAATCCAATACATGGAACAAGAAATCGTGATAACTGAGTTAAATGCCTTCTTGACATTGACTCAAGCGGAATAGAGGGCATTTGCGTACTCCTTATTTAACCATTGGTTAATGAGGCCTGCTCTTTGGCGCCTTGAATTGCTTCCTTGATCAAAGCTGATTATCTGAGATTAAGCCAAATGCCAAATGTTGGAGTGAATGTGGGTTACAGTTAGCGAATAAAGTAACCCTGAACGAGTATACGAGATGGTCAGTTTTGTCTTATATTCAGAGTTCGAATTGACTTTTCTTTGTAAATAAATAATTTTATTTATTTAAAATTTAATTTTTGACAATTTTATAGTGTCCCAAAATTTCCGTAATTTTGTATCGATTTTTGCATGTTACTATATTAAAATGAAGGTCAAAAATTAAAATGCCACAAAGCCGAGCTTTACTTTGTGTCTCCGACCTTGTTCTTGACAATCTTTAAACTTTTCAAACTTCAAATGAATAGCAAACAAGCCATACTAGCGAAACTCTATTTCTATCTCCCAAAATTTACTGTACTACTTAAAAGTATCTTAACCAGTCAGTAATAATCGTTTCAGTAACACAGTCAGTTTTTTTAATTCTTTCAAACCCTGCGAATATTGAAAACCATCTGCTCCAATTGAATGAAGAAAATAGTGCCTATGTCGAGAAGCATGCTCTAATATCTGCTTTATTTGTCATTTATTTTAGAAAAAAACGTAGAGTATATTAATCAGAATTAAAGTGGTGCTTTATACTCAATGGAATGCTGAAATTTGACAAGAAAAAGTGAGAACTCTCATTTTGCGTTGAATGAAAATGAATGTCTTTTATTTTGGAAAATCTCATAAAGAAATCAATCCGGTTTATAAAATTGTATCCAACTATGGTAGCTATGCCTAATAAACCCTTATTTCAACATTTCCATTTGATACAATGAATACAGGTTATTAAAATAATATATTAATATATTTTGGTTTAAAATATTTTAATAATTAAAAAAATCGTGAATTGTTTAAGCACATGGAAGTTAAAACTACATTAGTAGTGACTAATTAATAACAACTGTAGGGAAAAAATAAGGAAAATGGCTCAAAATCACAGAAAAAACAGACGAAATTGGGAATGGAGTACGGAAGAATCGAAAACTTCTCGAAATGGTACCGAGAGGTAATTCTTATATATTCTACTCTACTCGTGTAGGTCATCGTAAAGGCAGAGATGATTGACTATTATGATGTTTCTGGCTGCTACATTCTTATGCCATATGCTTACTCAATCTGGGAGAGAATCGTAGAATTCTTTGACCAAGAAATTAAAAAGCTTGGGGTAAAAAATGCTTATTTCCCAATTTTTGTTTCCAAGACTTCCCTCACTAAAGAAAAAGAACACATTGATGATTTTTCTCCTGAGGTATTGGGGACAAAACATTTTTAAGGTTGCTTGGGTGACTCATTCGGGCGATACTAAGTTGTCTGAGCCAATTGCTATCAGACCTACGAGTGAAACTGTTATGTACCCGGCATTTGCTCGGTGGATTCAATCTTACCGTGATTTGCCACTTAAACTAAATCAATGGAACAATGTTGTGGTATGAAAAGTATATTTATTTTTAGAGATGGGAATTCAAGGATCCAATGCCTTTTATTAGGACAAGAGAATTTCTTTGGCAGGAAGGTCATTCAGCCTTTGCAAATCAAGAAGAAGCCGCGGATGAAGTCGATATTATTCTCGCCCTCTATAGACGAGTTCACGAAGAATTATTAGCCGTCCCAGTCATTCCAGGTCGGAAAACTGTAAAAGAAAAATTTGCCGGCGCAGATTATACCAAAACTATCGAAACATATATTTCTGCCAGCGGAAGAGGAATTCAAGTTTATCTTTATCAATTTCACGGTTAAGTGTGCTACTGCACATCATCTTGGTCAAAATTTTTCGAAAATGTTTAAAATTGATTTTCAAGATCCGGTTGATGGCTCTTCCAAGTTTGTCTACCAAAATTCGTGGGGACTCACAACGAGAACTATCGGAGTAATGGTTATGGTCCACAGTGACGACCATGGGCTTATTTTGCCTCCGCGAGTAGCTCCAGTTCAAGTCGTGATTATGTCCTGCGGTCTAACGTCGAGTACAAGTCAGGAAGTGGTTAATGTCGTCACGTTGCAAAAAAAATATATATACGATCAACTCATTGGAGGAGGTATCAGAGTGGAGTGTGATGACCGCGAAAATCGTACCAGTGGTTGGAAGTTTAGTTACCATGAATTGAGAGTATCTTTATATTCTTACAATCAAGGGAGTTCCACTTAGGATTGAAATCGGGCCCAATAACGCTCCTGACGAAAATTTTGACTATGTGAGGAGGGATAATTTGTATCGGGGGAAAATATGCGCAAGAGAAAATGTCCAGTGGGTTGAACAAGTTGTGGAAATTTTGAATAATATACAAAACGAGCTATTATCAAAGTGATATTTATTCATATTTTTAGAGCATCGAATAAATTGGAGGAAACGATAGTCACCACAAATGATTGGAATACATTTAAGAATTCGTTTGATGACAAAAAAATGGTTGTTTCCCCTTTTTGTGGAGAAGATGTATGTGAAACCTACATTAAAGCCAATACTGAGTTTGTGGAGTTATTATTTATTTAAGGACAACACAAATAATTGACGAGCATCTTAAATCAACTGGAATGGGTGCAAAGTCTTTGTGTATTCCTTTTGATCAAGCAAAATATGGGGAAATAATGGATGATACGGTATGTATCAACACTGACTGCACTCGCAAGCCGCAATATTTTGTTCTTTTTGGTCGAAGCTATTAGCTAAGTATCAATTATTTACTTTTATTTGGTTTCTTTTATTGATTTTATTTAAGGCTGCCTTTATAAATAAGAGATTTTACTTTTTCACAACAAGTCCATGTTTTGACTAGAGCTTAGATAGCCCATTTAGACCCCTACATCATTCGCGTTAAATTCTGTTTTAAAACTGACGAAAATCTAGCAGAGAAAAGATTTCTTTTGTCAATTTTGTAGCATTTTCTGCTAAAAGTTTAAATACCAACAGAGTAATAAGAATCTGGTTGAGAAAGGTAATAAAACCATCACGAACTGAAGAATTTTCTGGTGGAATCTTGTCAGTTTCACTTTTAATTAAATTCAACAAGGAAAACCGTACTATTTAATAAAAACGATTCACATAATCCCATCTTATTCACCCAAGCATCTTTTTTATATTCTAAGTATGAAAAACAACAATAGCGTTCTTCAGTTTTGTCTGGATGGCGATAATCCATGAACTAACTGCTCGTTCACAAATTTCTGAGTGACTACAACAATATGGCACAGTTTTTTTATTTTGTTAATTTGCCAGTGATAGGTCTGAAAAGTTGTACCAATATAATTCCATGGGTTCCCGTTCTTTAGTTGAAGTAATAACATGTCATCTCTCTTGTGTTGAGAAAAACATTGTCTTGGATGGTTGCCTTTTTAAAGTAGTAAAGATGTCTCTTTTTTGGTTCCATCATCAAATACAAAACCACACGCGACAACATCCTCATCGAGATTAAGGCGGTAGAAAATTTTCGGAGAATGTTAGATGGCCTTCTAGACGACGTTTACGTTTTTAAATACCAAAAAGAGTTTAAAAATGCGCTGAGGAGATCCCAACAGCTCTAGGGAAAATAGAATCAACAAATTTTATTTGCAATGTCATTAACGGCTTTACGCATTTCATTCCTTCCATTTTCCGTTATTTCAAGAAATTCCCTTACATCACGCTCCCGAAGTTGTTCTAGTTCCCTCACAGTTTCTGCAAGTATGGCATTCCTTTCTTTCAATGCCTGCACTTTTCCTTCGCCGGGACCTATTTCGTTAGATTTTGATTCCCCCGATAACACTAATTCAGCGTTTCTACGGTTCAGATTATGGCAATAACTTTTTTTGAAGATGAATCACTTGTTCGGCTAATTTAGCCCGTTCTGCAGAAAGAGTCGAGTTGAGAACACTTAGTTCAGTCATCTTCCAATCTCTGTTGGAGTGAAAATCGGTTTACAACGGGACTTCAACTTGCTTTTTAAGAATTACGTTCTCTGTAGTCAAGGTCTCCAGTGAATTTTGAAGCTGTACGATTGTGGAGTGTAGACGGGACGACTCTGCTTGGGTCATTGCCACTTGCCTCGTCTCATCTCCAATCGAATTTTTCAGCTTATCCTGATTGTTCTAACGTCATAATCTAATCTCTCTTACAATCAAAGCCTCAATCAACTCATCGTCGTGTTTGCTCTTTGTTAGCACGTGAGCCATCTGTTCACGCATAACTTTTAATTCTTTGACTAAAATTTCTTTTCTTTACACTCAAGACTACAAGCTCACCTCAAATTGACTCCCTCTAGTTTCTCCTTCTTTTCACGAACTGATTTGTTTAGTGTATCCACCTGCAGCTGAAGGTTCTAACTTCCTCTCAGATCTGTGTTACCTCAATTTGTTTAGATTTATTCTCCTCCATATTAACAATATGTTTTTGAGCCTTTGAAGTCCCGCCTGGAGGATCCCTTTTTCGAGAAATTCCTTTCTCATTCGCCAACTCCTGTTTGGTCTCTTCCAACTAATAAGACTTAATTTTGATTGGGATACTTTTCTTTGGAGGATTGCTATTTGTTCTGCACGGCCTTTCCAGTTAGAGTTACCAGAAAGAATGGACTTGATATCCACGGAATGACCGACTTCGAGACCGAGAACCTTTGATAGTCCAAACGAACAGAACTTTAGTCAGCACTTTATTTTCTCGCCCAATTGCATCGCACTCATTCCTAAGTCCCACAACTTTCCCCTCCGCCTTTTTCAACTTTTCAGAGAGTATTAACATGTCCATTTGCAACTGTATAGTTAGAGGAAGACATAGCTACTTGAGGTTTGTATTCCGCACTAATGCTTTCGCTGTGCTGAGTTAGCATGTCCTTTTCAAGTTGTTTGACTTTGCTAGCCAGTTGTGAACTCCGAGTCTTCTCACTGTGCAGTTGAGACGTTAGACTCCGGACGGTTTTTGATAACTCCAGAATTTTTGAGGCAGCAGCGTCTTTTTCCAAAAGGCCTATATTTCATGGGAGAGGATTTGCCATTTCCGGTGAAAAGGTCCTTTTCCTCTGCGTGTCTAATCTTGTTTTTTTGGATCTCAAAAGTGAGGTCGTCAATGTTTTTGAGTAATCTGCTTTTCTCGTTTGTTAGTTGCTATATCAATGAAATAACTGAATCCAACCCTGATCTGCTCGTTCAGATGAATCACAAGACCATTCGATTCTGCATTTATCTCCTTTCAGGAAGTTAGAATATTTTACTTTCAATAGCATATCTTCTTCCACTCCATACACGTTTTCCTTAGGCATTGTTACTTAGATACTATTCACTTTTAACCAATATTAGTTTATCATACACTTATGTCTATTTAAAAAAAAATGTCGAAAATAATATTTTTTATGATCTAACTCGAGAGAAGCTCTTTTAAACTGGCATAGTGTAAATCATTGTTCTAACCCAGTCGGCACACGAACTTTTTACTTCTTTTAACAATTTCCTGACCTGTCCAAAACTAGCAGCTGTCGTTTACTGCGAAGAGCTGATCCATTTTTTGAAAAATAGTTTATTCTCTTCAGTTTGTCTTTGCATTCAACTACACAGTTAAGCCAGCGTCATTGGCAACGAATGCAAAGTCATATCCTCACTCAGCATTAAAGTTTTAATTTTCTACTCACGTTTTTGAGATCTTTCCGTTTTTCCAGTGTTAAAAGTTCCCTAGAGTTGTTACAGTATTTTTCTTACTAATTCAGTAATACCGTACTTTCTTTATTGGATAGTTTGTAATGTGAGACCCGTTTTGTGTCGATCGATCTGGAAAAGGTGTCATTTGGGAAGTTTGGCTGAGACGGTACATCTGGTAAAAGATAACGAAAATGTCCAAATGAGAGCTCAAGTGGAACAAAAATCTACCATAGTGCAAACGCAAAGATGGTGGTGTTAAATGGATATTTAACATCTTTATTAAAAAAAACTGATTAACTAAGTAATTTTCGAACTAAGTCCAGAGGCTTCGAAGTGAGCAGAAAATGGCACTCCACGCACCTCCTCCCATTTTTCCTCCTCCTCTCTGGCACTGTAGAACTCCGAGAAGGTGCAGTCCAGCATCTCTGGGAGTCTAAATGTCAGAAAGAGGCTAGATCGGCAAGCATCAAACTAGACACTCTCTATACCTTTCCAAGTTTAATATGGGAATTTCTAAATTCAATATGGGATTTCCAAGTTCAAAGTGGGATTTTCCAAATTCAATATGGGATTTCCAAGTTAATTTTAAAATATTTGAAAAAAAATCATGACTCATTTATATCAAACGAAAAAATTAAAATGTTACGTCCTTGTAATTTAATAAAGAAGGCAATAGTCCTTGGATTCTGGCTATTAACTTAGCACAAATCTTTGGAGTAACTTCGTCCATAGATTGTTTAATTAAATCCTCAAATCTCTGTTTCCGAAATTCTGTTTTTGACAAGTCAGGTTCATTTCCATCTAAGATATTTCCAAGATTTTCAGCCATTTTTCTTTTTACAAAAGCTTTCATTTTAGACCATATTTGTTCGATTGGATTTAACATTGGACTGTAAGGTGCAAGTCGAAGTATTTTGTTTTCTGTGAATTCATTTTCTTCAAGTATTTTTTCAATGTCTGTATGACATGGAGCATTGTCAATTATTAAAACTACTGGACTTAGATAAACTTCATATGCTTTTTTAAAGCATGCTTTAATCCAATCATACGCAGTTTGTTTATTAAAGGATCCTCTTCGTATTTCAAAGTGTATTACTCCTTTTGTACCGATACAACCGATAACATGAATGTAAGCACCTTTAGATGAAGCTGCACGTGTATTACATCGCTGCCCCTTTTTCGACCTCCCTTGTTTCCTTGATATGTGTAAATTAAAGTTGGATTCGTCCATAAAAAGAATCGGAATTTCTATTGCTTGATAACCAAGCAGCTTTTCACAAAATCTTTTGCGCTTCTCTTTGTTCTGCATTGAGTTGCTTTTTCAGGTTCGAATCTTATGTTTTTTATGGTATACTAGCTCGGCAGCTCGCTTCGCTCACCGCGACCTAGCTCCTGCGGAGGGCCTGTTTCATCAAACAACTATAAGTTTATGTAGATGTATAAAACTACCTGGTTTAATGTAACCCTATTCTATCGCCTGTTGATAAACGATGTTTGTCGTCCGTCCTTCCTTGGCATATATGAATAAATTTTCTCTTCTGCCTACCCTCGAGCATCCCACATACAGCTGTCCATGTGAAAAGCACTCACTCTCTAAAAATAACCCAACTACCTTTAATGACTGTCCCTGGGCCTTGTTTATTGTCATTGCAAACTTTTTTTTTCATTTTTTGTGGTTTATTTTTTTTTATATTTAATTTTTTCATTTTTCCTTTGTAATTTCCTTTTTTTTTTTTTTTATTTTTTTGTTTTTTACTGGCGGAAATGGGGCAGGGGGAGAAGCGGCAGGCGGAAATTCGGCAGGCAAGAAAGCGACACACAAAAAAGCGACACACAAAAAAGATTTAATTAATTACCTTATTAAGCTGACCGTTTTTTCTTCAGCTTCGTTTTTCCTCCTTCGGTTATCTATTTAAAAAATTATTTTTGAATAATAAAAAAGTTTAGGAAAAGAGGCATACCGAAAATAAATTCTATCTTTACGAAAAACTCAAGTAAATAGTTAATATTTTTACGCAAATTCTTCTGATTGCGCTGTCAATTGGTGGTAAATTGTGTTAATGGTTGTGCTAATGTGGTTTCAACTATCAAAGTGTTTTTCAAAATCTGTTAATTGCACACTCTATTCAAGGTCGTGCGTCAATTGGTGGTAAATTGTGTTAATGATTGTGCTAATGTGGTTTCAACTATCAAAGTGGTTTTTCAAAATCTGTTAATTGCACACTTTATTCAAAGTCGTGCAATCTGTGATTGCACATTCTGTCAAAGTCAAATATGATAATAGCTTTAATTTTGATTCATGGTCGATAATGATATATGCATTTAATTTTAAAGAGAAAAACATAGGATGAATTGAATTTCTTTATCGCGAATAATTGGGAGTTCATCATTGTTAATATTCTCGCTGTCGTTTTCATCAAGGATATTCTTAATACGTGAGATTTTTGCCTTGAAGGTTTTAATGGACCTCATCATGAATGTCGAGGACATTCGCGTTGTTCATTTTAATCAAAATGCAGAAAATAATTTTTTGATTTTTTGGGGGAAGGTTTTAAGGACTTCATCATGTAAGTCGAGGACATTGTAGTTGTTCATTTTAACCAAAATGCAGAAAATTTTTTTTAATTTTTTTGGGGGGAAGGTTTTAAGGACTTCATCATGTAAGTCGAGGACATTGTAGTTGTTCATTTTAACCAAAATGCAGAAAATTTTTTTTTAATTTTTTTGGGGGGGAAGGTTTTAAGGACTTCATCATGTAAGTCGAGGACATTGTAGTTGTTCATTTTAACCAAAATGCAGAAAATTTTTTTTAATTTTTTTGGGGGGGAAGGTTTTAAGGACTTCATCATGTAAGTCGAGGACATTGTAGTTGTTCATTTTAACCAAAATGCAGAAAATTTTTTTTAATTTTTTTGGGGGGAAGGTTTTAAGGACTTCATCATGTAAGTCGAGGACATTGTAGTTGTTCATTTTAACCAAAATGCAGAAAATTTTTTTTTAATTTTTTTGGGGGGGAAGGTTTTAAGGACTTCATCATGTAAGTCGAGGACATTGTAGTTGTTCATTTTAACCAAAATGCAGAAAATTTTTTTTTTAATTTTTTTGGGGGGAAGGTTTTAAGGACTTCATCATGTAAGTCGAGGACATTGTAGTTGTTCATTTTAACCAAAATGCAGAAAATTTTTTTTTAATTTTTTTGGGGGGAAGGTTTTAAGGACTTCATCATGTAAGTCGAGGACATTGTAGTTGTTCATTTTAACCAAAATGCAGAAAATTTTTTTTTAATTTTTTTGGGGGGGAAGGTTTTAAGGACTTCATCATGTAAGTCGAGGACATTGTAGTTGTTCATTTTAACCAAAATGCAGAAAATTTTTTTTTAATTTTTTTGGGGGGGAAGGTTTTAAGGACCTCATCATGTAAGTCGAGGACATCGTATTGCCAATTTGAAGTTGGTGTGCACACACAGACAGACAGACAGACAGACACACACCATACCATTTTATTATTAAGACATAAGCGAATCAAGATGCAGGCGAACGCACTCACCTGACACTTTTATTCCGTACTTATCTTGGATCTCTGCAGCCAATTGTTTGCAAGTAATTCTTTTATCCACCTGTACGCAGTTGTTCTTTTTATTCCGAGAGAACATGGAACTTGATTCCAATCCCCATCATTTTCGTAAACGGTCAACAAATTTTTTCTTTTTTCAGCTAATTCTTTCTTTTTATTAACGTACATTTTGTAATTTAAGACGATTTTAAAATAATAAATGAATCAAATCTTACGATCCTCGGTGCCCCCATGGGGCCTTCTGCCCTCGAATGCTCACTCGCTGGAAAAATTTCCCACTTATCCAAAATGATCGAGAAGCTTAAAGTCATCGAGCCTCATGTGGCTCTTTTCCTTCTCCGAAACCACTTTTCCGTCCTTAAGATCCTTTACACCCTAAGATGTGCACCCTGCTTTCAAAGAGGCGACCTTCTTTCCGACCTTGACAATATCCTCAGGCTCGGTACGAGCTCTCTTTGCAATCTGGCTTTCGACGATCCAGGCTGGACTCAGGCATCCCTGCCTGTGCGCTGGGGCGGCCTTGGTTTGAGATCCTATTCCAATCTTACCCTCCCCGCATTCCTATCCGTCCATCACGCTTCTCGTACTCTCTCAGACATCGTTCTTAGAAACCTCCCCGAACGGAAATTGTCTGAGGTTTACTCTGCTGCCCGTGGTCGGTGGGAGGCTCGGTTTGGTTCGAAGCTGCCCAATTCTCAATCTGTACAGCGTCAATGGGACGAAATCTCTTGTCAGGCAATTTTCGAAGGCCTCCTTCCTGTCTCCAATCAACACCGTGTCGCTTGCCTCCGTGCAGGTCGCTGCGAAGGCAGCGGTGTCTGGTTAAAGGCTCTCCCTCTCCCTTCCATCGGGAACCTGGTGGACAAGGAATGCCTAAGAATTGCAATCTCCCTCCGTGTCGGGCTGAAAATCTGCCAGACGCACAAATGCCGTTGTGGGGGAACTGTTGACGAGTACGGTTTACACCCCCTCGCTTGCCGTCGGAGTGCTGGCCGTGTCTCCCGTCACAGTGAACTCAACTCGATCATACAGAGAGCCCTCGCTTCAGCTGGCATCCCGTCAATCCTTGAACCTGTTGGATTGGATAGAGGGGATGGCAAACGCCCAGACGGCATGTCCACCTTCCTATACGAGCAGGGGAAATCCCTTATTTGGGATTCTACCTGTTCGGACACGTTCTCGCTGGGAAATCTCGCTCTGTCCGCCGCCAATTCTGGGCACGCTTCGAGGCAGGCCGAGGAGCGAAAGATTCTAAAGTACGGCCACCTCTCCAACTCGCTGTTCTTTACTCCAATTGCTGTGGAGTCCTCCGGGATCTTCGGCCCCAAGACACTCCGCTTCCTTCGCTCGCTCGGTCGACGGATTTCAAGGACTAGCCACGATCCAAGAGAGTATTCTTGGCTCCTGGAACGTCTGTTGATTGCTGTGATCCAAGGGAACGGCTTCGCCATTCGCGAGGCTGGCCGGGTGTCTCGTGAGGCCTTTAATTAGCTTAGCTATCTTTTTACTTTTTGCCAATAATATAAACTTCAAAATAAATGAATTCAATAACCGACTTGAAAATCCTTGAACTTGGAAATCCCATATTGAATTTGGAAAATCCTACTTTGAACTTGGAAATCCCATATTGAATTTGGAAAATCCTACTTTGAACTTGGAAATCCCATATTGAATTTGGAAAATCCCACTTTGAACTTGAAAATCCCATATTGAATTTGGAAAATCCCACTTTGAACTTGGAAAGGTATAGAGTCCTCTTAAAAACAGTTGAATACATATAAGTTTGTAGAGCAGTGCTTCCTGAGTGGAGTGCCTGAAATTTTTTAGGGGGTGCCTGGAACGATTTTAAAAATCATGATTACTTTTACAAATATTTAAATGATTTATAAATAAAATATATAGCAAGAAAATTTAAGTACATTTATATTTTTTTAAATATATTTTTGAAAACTCGTGGTTTTTATGTCAACGTGTGACAAAATTCAAAAATGGAATGAAGACTATGTTAACTATGGTTTTAAGAAAATAATCATTGATGGAATCGATCGACCCCAGTGCATCCTTTATGATACAATCTTTTCTAACTCTAATTTGAAACCATCGAAGCTGAACAAGCATTTTTTGGTTATGCACGGGGGAATAAAACGTTCAGGAAATGATTTCGAATGTTTGAATGCTAAAAGGACCAGATACGATATTAAAGGAACGCTTCCGAAGTATGGATTTATTTCCATTGACAAACCGTTACTTTTAGCATTATTCCAAGTAGCATATGAAGTTACAAAATACTATTCCCGAGACTCTTATTAAACCGTGTGCATTGGAAATTGTGAAAACAGTTCTGGGCCCAACTACGGTGGATGTCCTGTTGTCAAGGAGCTTCTTAAAAAGAGATTACCTCGGAAAACTAGAGATCAGTCTACTAAACTGAAATTTGATACGTCTTCCGCAATGAAAATACAAGACAAAAAGATCAAAATAGAACAAAATACCTGGAAAGGATGAAACTTTAGTAAAAGTATAAAATTAGTGGACGCTGAGGTTCAGACCGACGATATCTATGAATACATGTAAAACACTTTGAAAACTGCGACACCCATTATATTTACGCAAAAACCAAAATTAAAGTTGGAACAAAATCGTTGAAGAAAATTTGTGCGAACTAATTACATTGAAAATACCAACATCCCTTGGATGGATATCTGTAGGAGCTATGTACTCCATATCAATGAAGAATTATCTAAATCTTATAGAAGAATTTTTTCAAAACAGTGATAGAGGAATTCTAATAGGAGACCAAAACACACATCGTACGGTTGTGCTAATACAAATTCAGACGGTCATATATTCCTCCGATTATCGAAAAACTGCGGCTTTAGTGTTTTGACCTCACGAGAACCAAACCATTTCTCTTGTTATGGGGAGGATTGTATTGGAGTTTTCCTCGTATCGGCTGATCTTGTTCATCAATGCAGCATACCACCAATTGAGATAAACATTGGTAGTGATCACCTACCTCAATCTTTATGTATGCGAACATCATCTACGACAGTGATTCTCAACCGTGGTGCATGTGCACCATTTTTGGTACATGGAAAATACTCGAATGGTGCATGGAAAAAAAATTGGTACATGGTATTATTTTTTTACTATCAGTAATTAGTACATTACGATGGTTAACCATTATCATTTGATATCTATAAATACTCGTGTCAATCACATGTCTGCTGGTAATTCATGTACGCCTCGGATTTATCGTAAAGAATATCTGAAATATTGATTTATCCCTTCCAATGGAGACAAATCTAGGCCTTTTTGCATAATCTGCAAAATTTCTTTGGCCGATAGTTCAATGAAATTATCAAGATTAATAAACCATTTGAGGACTAGACATCCAAATCTAGTCGGATCTTCGCTTGAATATTTTCAAAATATAAAAAAAAATTGATGAACCTACAACTCTTCAAAAGTTAATCACTCATCATGCTCTTGCGCGAAAAAGTATTCCTTTTAACCTATTTCATAGATGGGTTACTTGCATCCTACAAAATTGCCCATATTGTTGCTAAAAATAATGCTACCCATGATTTGGGAACAAATAATTAAAATTTTATTATGTTTTCCAACAACATATCTGTGGAATCAGGATTTAGCGTAATAAACAGAATATTGAACAATGAACGTAACAAGCTTGATATTTGCTCGCGAGGAGATGTCAGATTATTTTTAACAGGCTTGGACCCTGATATTCAGGAACTAATTAAAATGCATGAAAACCAAGGCTCTCATTAAATAGTTAAAAAAAGATTTTAAGTCAATAAAATTAATTAAAAAATTAAATAAGTCTTTGTTTCTTTGGTACACGAAATAAGATGGTTTGGTACACTGACGTTTTTTTTGGTACACCAAAAAAAAAGGTTGAGAATCACTGATCTACGATATGCTAAGATCTTTTCATCGGATATGATACGTCTCGGACAATCTGGTCTGACTTCGAGATGTCAATAAAAATGCATTTGATACCGTATCCAATAGAAAACATCTCCTCGAATATACAAATTGAAAAAATTGATAAAATTCTCAGAGAAGCTATACTGGATTTTCTTCAAAAATCTTCGGTCAGAAAATACATCATGTCAAATAGTAACAGAAAAACCCTGATAGACGAATCTTTGAGAAAACTTATAAAATAAAAGGGAAACCTTGAAAAGAAGCTAAAACGTGCAATGACTCCATAGATCGCATTCGTCTTCGGGATAAGATTCGTATCGTGAAAACAGAGATAAATGATGTAGCAAAAAAACATTCAGACTTTGCTTGGAACAGTCAATGCTCGAAACTGAATAAGAAAAATTTTTTGAAGGTTTTCAATAGACTAAGTAATATGAAGAATAAAGGAGAAGAGATCCGACTAAAAACAACTAAAGAAATAGCTATTCCGCTCGATGAAGTTCCCTCACATTTGCGAAGACAACTGGCAAAAGTTCAAGAGGTGGATCCGATCGACATGGTTCCGAAAGAATCTACATGTGAGGCACAGAGAAGTCTGCGAGCTAACTTGAATTATACGGGACCACTGTGCAGAGGTATAACGTTGGAAGAAACGTATGCCGCTATTATGAGCTGCAAGAACAATGCACCCGACCATGACTACATTCCAATTACTGTATTCAAACATGCTCCAATTATTCTCCTAAGATACTTGACCGCACTATACAATGCAAGCTGGAGACTTGGATACGTACCGGACTCTTGGAAAAAGTCAATCGCACGTATGATTCCAAAGCCTAGCAGAGAACTATCGGCCAATAAGCCTAATATGCTCCGTCTCTAAAATTATAGAACGGATTGTCTTTGCAAGGCTTTCGAACTTCGTAGAGGAATCAGGTGCACTTACAGCGGAGCAGTGAGGATTCCGACGAAAAAGATCCTGCGGAGATTGCTTCGGAGAAGAAGAAAAAGCATTTTGCTTAGTCTTGCAAACAATATAGCTTTTGACAGCGTATGGCACCTGGGCCTCTTAGAAAGTGTCGCCAGAATCAAACCCGGGTCTAGAACGGTCAATTGGCTGAAGAGCTACCTATCCATGAGGAGGTCATACATACGATGCGGAAACCGTTTGTCGGGATCTGTCGATCTCAAAAGAGGGGTACCTCAAAGCTCGGTCTTGAGCCCTCTGCTTTTTAATATCTACGTTGCTGATATTCCAAAACCGAAAGATCTTACCAGTCGTCTCATGATCTACGCGGACGACATACTACATACTAATGGAGAAAAGACATTTTGTGGAGGAAATTAAAAGGATACGTGACAAGTGTGGTGCAGATCAAAAGGACTGACACTCGCAAAAGAAAACTGCACCGCCACTTGGATTGCAAAACAGGGAGTTAAACGAAAACCGCCGAGAAACCTCCATGGGTTTACAGTAACGGAGAATCTGAAATACCTTGGGGTTGAAGTTAAATCCAAGGGTTCTTACTTCAGATACATCGATTCGAGAAGAAGGAAATGCGTTCAAATTCTCAGGAGCATAATTCACTTCCACCTTTGTCCGGAAACTTTTTATATGTTTATAAAACGTGCGTCGAACCATTGCTTACCTACGGGTTCGAGGAATGGTACCCTACTGCTGAGAGGGATGGCATTATCGCTAAGCTCGAAAAGACGAGACGATATGCTATCAAATTGGCAAATGGACTCCAGCTGGACCAACCCATCCCTCAAGAGATGGAAGACGCGACGGAAACGATTGGAAGTGTTCTTAAGAGTCTTTTCCTTTCGAATCTTGAACATAAAAAAGATGGAAACAACGGAGAAGAGGCATACGTTGTCTCATTAACTTTCTCTCTCTTTTTTCGGCTTTTCCGTTTTAATAAAAAAATTCATTCAATTCAACCCAGTCTTCCCGGGTCGTGCAATCAACCCCTTCTGCAATGGCAAGAACCCTGAATTCCCTACCAAACTGGAACATGTTGGGCTTGATCGTGAAGACGGAAAAAGCCCAGATGGAGTCACCGTTTTTCCATGGATTCTACAGACACGGACAGATTTCCGGGAATGAATATAGTCAACTCGGCAAACAGTCCAGGGTCAGCCGCTAAAAAGGCTAAAGATCTTAAAATCTTGAAATACTCTAACCTGTCGGACAACGTGATCTTTTCCCCAATCTCCGTATAAACATCCGGAGCCATGACCAACAAATCTCTGGAACTCGTTGGGAGAATCAGACAATTGATCTCAAAAAGACGACGAAAGCCTCGGGAGAAGCAATGGCTGGTCCAAAGAATCTCCATTGCGATTCTGAAAGGCAACATCTTCACGATCATTAGTAGTTTTAGATCTAACTTAATTTTTTTAATGTAATTTCGGTATATAAAAAAAATTATATCAACTAAAATATAAAAAACGGAAATAACGGAACTGATTAGAAGAAAAGACAGGACCGGGGAACCATGGAAAAAACTAAGAAATTAGGTTTCTCAGTGACCCTAAAATATTACAAGAAGGAGAACACCTACTTACTCCGCACTATACAAACTGAGGAAGACCTGGCTTGTCTGCAGGAAACTTGACGTGAGAACTAGAGTTTGTCTTTACGATGACTGGTGGACTTTATACCTCCCTAAAACTCGTGAACCTGGATAGTAAAAAAGGAATACATAAGGTGAACTATTTCCACAGAGATCAGCTATCACTAATCCTATTTTCACGAGATCAATCCAAAAGGCCTTCCGGAATTCTCTACAAGAGAACAAGAATCACTCCAATCTTAAAGGAGATTCTGGAGGCAGATAGAGCCTGTTTGGTCACATTCATAGAATAGACATGGATTCCCCCGAACGAGGCCCGCTTCCGGAATAGCTAATCTCATGTTAAAGTGACTTAAATCTGAATAAATAAACAAATAGGTAGGTAGGGTTTATTGTAAAAAAAACAAGGAAAGTGTTAGATAATTAATAAGATGAAACATTTACCAGATAGCTGTTGATGACAACCAGACTTTTTTAAAATACAACCTGTAAGTCACCGGGAAGACGTAAGTTCATCATTGCGCTGAATATTTGATCTCCTCACCTGGGTCATTTACAGACATGTATTTCTGGATCTCTTATTCCATTGTAGGGATCTCATGATCAGCAATATGATCATTGAGACTAAGTCTAAATACTAATTAAAGAGTGAAACGGCGAGTATACTCAAACTTTAAGACGATATTCTGGAACTGTATCAGACTTCTAGTCCAAATAGAGGACGTGGGAAGATAACTGATTTATATATAAAGGTTTTCAGGAGGCAGAGTGGTTTTTCATTAAAAAATGATTCATGATACGGTAGAGCGAAAAATGTGCGTATCCGTTACGGTAATAGATATCTAATATAAATCAGATTTCCGCAATGCATCTTGGATAGGATTAAAGTGTGACATAATGAGTGGTAATTTGTACATTCGAAATAAAATTAAGAATCTGAAGATTTGTTTGGAGAAGGAATTGGAGAGTATAGAGGTGTTTATTTCTAATATAAAACATAGAAATAGAACTCGGTTGCAAGAAATCATCACCAATTGAAAAGAAAGGTGAGTTTATGATTAAACATTCATTAAAATAATTTATATAAAATAATTAGAATCAGTACATGACACAAATATTCAAAGAATACCAAATACCATTCAGCTTGGTTGATTATTAATAAATAAACAAAATAGGAAGTTTAACTCAAACAGGAGCTAATATTCAACTAATTACCCACGAATCGGGTAAATATAACTATAAATCGTTTAAAGACGACGGAAAATTAGAAAATCAACCGAATCTAGAAATTCCATACGACGAGGGTACAAAAAAGTAGCTAAGAATATTAGGAGAGACGGAAAAACAAATGGAAAAACAAATAGAAACGTGTGACGAAATAGACGATGAAGAAAAGATGGATGTCAATGTCGTAGGAGATGATATATGTTTTATTTGATATTTTATTTAAGTAAAACCCGCATACGAAGAGATATCTAAAGATCATGGAAATAAAGAAGATGGTTCTACTATTTCTGAAATGGAAAAACAGATAGAAACGTGTGACGAATTAGACGATGAAGAAAAGATGGATGTCAATGTCGTGGGAGATGATATATGTTTTATTTGATATTTTATTTTAGTAACACCCGCATACCAAGAGATATCTAAAGATCATGGAAATAAAGAAGATGGTTCTACTATTTCTGAAATGGAAAAACAGATAGAAACGTGTGACGAATTAGACAATGAAGAAAAGATGGATGTCAATGTCGTGGGAGATGATATATGTTTTATTTGATATTTTATTTTAGTAACACCCGCATACCAAGAGATATCTAAAGATTATGATAATAAACAAGATGCGTCTACTATTTCTGAAATGGAAAAACAGATAGAAACGTGTGACGAATTAGACGATGAGGAAAAGATGGATGTCAATGTTTTAGGAGATGATATATGTTTTAATTGATATTTTATTTAAGTAAAACCGGCATACCAAGAGATATCTAAAGATCATGGAAATAAACAAGATGCTTCTACAATTTCTGAAATGGAAAAACAGATAGAAAAGTGTGACGAAATAGACGATGAAGAAAAGATGGATGTCAATGTCGTAGGAGATGATATATGTTTTATTTGATATTTTATTTAAGTAAAACCCGCATACGAAGAGATATCTAAAGATCATGGAAATAAACAAGATGGTTCTACTATTTCTGAAATGGAAAAACAGATAGAAACGTGTGACGAATTAGACGATGAGGAAAAGATGGATGTCAATGTCGTAGGAGATGATATATGTTTTATTTGATATTTTATTTTAGTAACACCCGCATACCAAGAAATATCTAAAGATCATGATAATAAACAAGATGCTTCTATTATTTCAGAAATGGAAAAACAAATAGAAACGTGTGACGAATTAGACGATGAGGAAAAGATGGATGTCAATGTTATAGGAGATGATATATGTTTTAATTGATATTTTATTTAAGTAAAACCGGCATACCAAACGATATCTAAAGATCATGATAATAAACAAGATGGTTCTACTATTTCTGAAATGGAAAAACAGATAGAAACGTGTGACGAATTAGACGATGAAGAAAAGATGGATGTCAATGTCGTGGGAGATGATATATGTTTTATTTGATATTTTATTTTAGTAACACCCGCATACCAAGAGATATCTAAAGATAATGATAATAAACAAGATGCTTCTACTATTTCTGAAATGGAAAAACAGATAGAAACGTGTGACGAATTAAACGATGAGGAAAAGATGGATGTCAATGTTTTAGGAGATGATATATGTTTTAATTGATATTTTATTTAAGTAAAACCGGCATACAGAGAGATATCTAAAGATCATGATAATAAACAAGATGCGTCTACTATTTCTGAAATGGAAAAACAGATAGAAACGTGTGACGAAATAGACGATGAAGAAAAGATGGATGTCAATGTCGTAGGAGATGATATATGTTTTATTTGATATTTTATTTAAGTAAAACCCGCATACCAAGAGATATCTAAAGATAATGATAATAAACAAGATGCTTTTACAATTTCTGAAATGGAAAAACAGATAGAAACGTGTGACGAAATAGACGATGAAGAAAAGATGGATGTCAATGTCGTAGGAGATGATATATGTTTTATTTGATATTTTATTTAAGTAAAACCGGCATACCAAACGATATCTAAAGATCATGAAAATAAACAAGATGCGTTTACAATTTCTGAAATGGAAAAACAGATAGAAACGTGTGACGAAATAGACGATGAAGAAAAGATGGATGTCAATGTCGTAGGAGATGATATATGTTTTATTTGATATTTTATTTTAGTAACACCCGCATACCAAGAGATATCTAAAGATCATGGAAATAAAGAAGATGGTTCTACTATTTCTGAAATGGAAAAACAGATAGAAACGTGTGACGAATTAGACGATGAAGAAAAGATGGATGTCAATGTCGTGGGAGATGATATATGTTTTATTTGATATTTTATTTTAGTAACACCCGCATACCAAGAGATATCTAAAGATTATGATAATAAACAAGATGGTTCTACAATTTCTGAAATGGAAATACAGATAGAAACGTGTGACGAATTAGACGATGAAGAAAAGATGGATGTCAATGTCGTAGGAGATGATATATGTTTTATTTGATATTTTATTTAAGTAAAACTCGCATACAAAGAGATATCTAAAGATCATGAAAATAAACAAGATGCTTCTACTATTTCTGAAATGGAAAAACAGATAGAAACGTGTGACGAATTAGACGATAAAGAAAAGATGGATGTCAATGTCGTAGGAGATGATAAATGTTTTAATTGATATTTTATTTAAGTAAAACCCGCATACGAAGAGATATCTAAAGATCATGGAAATAAACAAGATGCGTCTACTATTTCTGAAATGGAAAAACATATAGAAACATATGACGAAATAAACGATGAGGAAAAGATGGATGTCAATGTCGTAGGAGATGATAAATGTTTTAATTGATATTTTATTTTAGTAAAACCCGCATACCATGAGATATCTAAAGATCATGGTAATAAACAAGATGCTTTTACTATTTCTGAAATGGAAAAACAGATAGAAACGTGTGACGAATTAGACGATGAGGAAAAGATGGATGTCAATGTTTTAGGAGATGATATACGTTTTAATGAGATTTTATTTTAGTAACACGCGCATACCAAGAGATATCTAAAGATAATGATAATAAACATGATGGTTCTACTATTTCTGAAATGGAAAAACAGATAGAAACGTGTGACGAAATAGACGATAAAGAAAAGATGGATGTCAATGTCGTAGGAGATGATAAATGTTTTAATTGATATTTTATTTTAGTAAAACCCGCATATCAAGAGATATCTAAAGATCATGATAATAAACAAGATGCGTTTACTATTTCTGAAATGGAAAAACATATAGAAACATGTGACGAAATAGACGATGAAGAAAAGATGGATGATCGAAATGTAAATTAAAATTGTTCTCATTATTTCAGAAAAATTTGTTAACATTTCAACCGGCTAATTTGGATAAAAACAATATGCCAGACTATGTAGAAATCGGTAGTATTTTATCCCGATAATATTTTTAGATATATCTGACGACACTTGTAGTATGAATGCAGTTCCTGGAATATTTTTAAATTTAGACGACGTTGATCCTATTCTGTCTACGCCTATTACTAAATATGGTATTTAAAAATTTGTCATTTTAGATATCGAAGGAATGACAATGCAAACAAGTACTTAATTATTTTCACATTATTTTAGTCCCAGATCCAATTCCTCTGGAAACGACTCATGTATTTTCTTTACTAAATTAATTTTAGCCGAAATTTTATCGTATTCTCGTCGTTGGAAGCAAAAATTCAGGAAAATCGTCTTTACTTAAGCTCATGATTAAATCCAAAGATTCGATAGAAAATTATAACGTCTTTTTAATTTACAAGTCCTAGTTTGATTATATCACATGCCACTGTCGGAATACGGAATTTGGTGAAATTAATTTTAGTGCCATCGAAATTTTAGGTTGCTTTTTTCACTATGTTAAGGCGATCCGAATTACTATATACCTAATACATCCTTCTATAAAAATGCTGATGGCTACATTATATGCACAGATTCTATCTCGTTTGAATCCCTTGAAAAGGTCAGGTCATGGAAAGAAAGAGTGGACGAGATGTTGTATCACCCAGACTCAACACCAAAGACAAGTTTATTGGTCATAACAAAAGTTAGTGTCGTGTGCTTTTTTTAGTCTGACCTAATAGATATCGGACAAATAGAAACTAAACAATTGAATGATTTCTGCGACCAAGAAAAGATTACGTGTAGCTGGATATCCACATCGGCTGCGAAGAATTTTAATGTGACGAATGCATTTTATCGGATCATTTCTGGAGTATAACCAAGTCATTATTTTAGCTGTCAACAAAGTCAGGGCCAAATCCTGAATACGCCGAAAGTGTTCTTTCTGAAACTCCAAAGCAAACTCAGAATAAATGTTGTTAAATCTTGAATTCTTTATTCTCTAATTACGATAATAAATAATCGTCGTTTGCTTTTTTAAATTAAACCATCTCGATTCGTGGCCAGTGCCTGTGAGTGTCGAATTCTGAGACCCGACCTCCTAAACAAAGCTGATTGTTTTTCCACCCATGGAACCAGACGTCTAACTGCGAATGGAAGGAATTGGTACTTCTCCACAAGTGAATCTTTTTACATTCGACAGTTGTGGCGATTAATCCCTAACCATAATTGTACAGTATAACCTCCATTTGGGGCAGACCTATGACTTGGGGAACCTCCATTTTTGAAGAAACGTCTATTTTTGGGGTAGTTTGAAAAGGATATAATTTTTATGCGGTAATTTCCAAATTTAGAAATTACAGGAACCTCTAAGAGGGGCATATACATATTTGCTATTAAAATTAACTCGTGTAATTTTTGTATTCTTTTGTTATGGCTCGTAAGCTTAGTCTTGAGTTAAAGATCAAATTGTAAAGGAATTAAGTGAAAATAAGCATCTTACTGAACGAGATATTGAAGATTAGACTTCCATTAATTTCTGACGATTAATCGAGTCAAAAGGTCTTGACATATCAATGCCAAGAATGTATGTCGCATTTTTGAACCTTTGAATGGTGGAACAATGCCATCTATGGGTCCACACGATGTCAGAAGTCGATCTTCCTTCCCGAAATCCGCTGTGAAAAGCGGATATAAATAGTTCGGTGCGAGGTTTTATTCTTTCTAGCGTAATGATTGCAAGAACTTTCCGTATGCTATTCATAAGAATTACTGGCCTTAGATTCTCCACTTTTCCCTTAGCTTTGTTTGGTTTTTGGACAGGGACCAGTATCCTTCGTCCAAGGGGTAAATGGTTGTTCGTTTTAAACATTCCGTCGAAGAGGTCCGCAATCAGGACATTTAGCTTTTCACTTCCATATTTGAGTAGCTCTGGTCCTAGTCCGTCTGGTCTCGGCTTTTATTGTTTTTGAGCTTAGCACATGCTCTTTGCACTTCTGCAGGAGTTATTTCCAACTCCAATTTCCTCGGATGCCCGGTATATCCACCAATTCCTTTGCTGTTGGATCTAAACAGTTTCTCGAAGTGTCCGGCGATTAGTTGTGCTAATTCTGCGGAATCTGCAATTCGTCTTCCATTTTTGTCATTTATGATTAGTGGTTGTCTGTGTTTACGTCCTCGTAATAATCTGATCGCCTCATAATACCTTCCATTGTCTTTCAAGGCTTCAATGGCCTTGATCCGTGTCTCAGCCTTATTCCTTGACATATAGGACACGCACTTCTTGATCCTCTTCTTAATATTCGATCTTTCCCGACCAAGTTTTTCTTTGATGTGCTTGTCCTCCGCATTTAAAAATTGTAGCCAAATAGATTTTTGTTTCCTTCATTTTTGGGGCAATTTTTCAAAATTGATGCCCCAAATGGAGATTATACTGTTTCGGTCTTAATAAAAATGAATTATTTCAATTTTACTAATTTTTTTAGCGGACTTAAAAATGAATTTTAGGATTATAATGATAAATTAAAGATGAATTCCTTCACTACTTCGAATGGAATTCATTCCAGTGGATTAGAACTGAATCTATCTGTGTAGTTTTCCTCCTACCGACTTTCCTAAATAGAGACTGCAAACATTCAATCAAATATTATTGATAAAAAGCACTTTCACAGAACCAAACAACGTTATATTTACTAAGGTTCCGTTTGTGCCACACGTTCCTTTATCTGCTTCACAGGGAGTTTCCATTAGTACCTGTTTTTAGATCTCCTAGGTTTTCTGCAGATATAAGATTTCTTTTAATCCCATTGTTTTTATTAGTTTTTGTCGACTTCATATCTGGTGCATGTTGTTGAGAATGTGGACTGTCCAAAATCTAATTGAGAAATTGTAATCCTCATATTTCTAGGTGATTCCTGGCGGGAAAACTCCTGGATTCCCAATGGAAGTGGTCGATTGGCGTTGATGGGAGACATCCCGTGACTGTACGGAGGCCAACGTTTTGGAGGCGCTGGAATTTTTGTAAGTTAGGGATACATTCCGGTTCATGCGAATGGTTGAGTAGTTTCTGAATATTGGGCGGCTTTTCGGAAAAGATAGTCTGGTTTCTTGAAAGAAGACAATATCGATGTTATAGGCATAGAGAAAAGAGGCAAGTTCAGTGGATTTTAGAGAGATTCTATTGATTTTTTGTTGGAAAAGTCTTAATTGTCTGAAAGGGCCAGGATTCTTCTCAATGTGTCTGCAAAGGGCAAGAAATTCCGGGAAGCAGGAGGTTTGTGCTGCTCAATTGCTGCCAAGAGAAAACCTCGGAAAAAAAGTACAATGAGCGGAAAAGGCAGGTTTTTTTGTTGCTAAGCATAGCATATCATCCGAATGCCGCTACGAAGATGTGACCCAAATCGACATAACCAATGATTCAGTGTTCGATAATAGGCAATAAGATTTAACCAATGAATTTATTATAATATAAATTTTAACTATACTATTTATTTTATATTCATTTTTAAATAAATTATAGACGTTATTAGTTTTTGTTGCTTAATAAAACCGCAGGTAATTTAATAGAAAATGCCAGAAGAAAAATCATGGTTCGATGAAATTCTTTTGATCCCGAGAAAGGGAGACTCCTTTTGTGTCAGGATATCATTTAAATCTCATTTTTTGATCATATCTCCCGATATCAATGGAAAAGACAACTTTAATGTTTTATTTTCGATTAATTTAAAGATATTTTATGAGAACATTGACCGATTGGAAAGATACGATAGTGTTGGATTTTATCTTATTCATTTTTATCTTAAAGATCTTCAAATTTTTTCATTCCAAATACCTATATCCTGCGAACGCTTTCAGGAAATGGTCGAAGAGTCAAGTAGAGTAGTTTTTAATTTTAAAGTGATTTTTGCTGCGAAAAACAAATTCGCTTTTACTTGTATGGAGGATTGTGGAAATCAGGACATTTGGAATATTCTCGATTTAAAGTCAGAGCTAACCAAGATGGTTGATTTGAACAGAAAGTTACGAATAAGCAGAATCAATAAAGAATATAAGGAATTTTTATAATTTGTTATAAAAGTAGATTTGTAGTTATTATCCTGAGTTGGTTGTCGTTCCCCAAAGCATTGACGATTGCTTAATTTCCCCGATTTCAAAATATCGCGGAAATCGGTGTTTTCCAATCTGTGTTTATGTTAATCCTAATAATAAGGTTTGTTCATTTTGAGCTTTACTCGAAGGCAATGCTCATTCGTAGTTCCCAGCCCACTTTCTCTAACAAAAGGCAGTACATGGACGAAGTTCGGTTTCTCAACGCATTTTCTCCGAATAGCAAGAATTTCATCATTGATTTAAGATCTCTTATAGATATTAAAAATCACGAACAAGCAGGTTTTAAAGTACGTCAAATCATATTCGGCAGGAGGAGGGAGAGAAATACAAGAATACTGTCCTTTTTGGAAGATTTTGATTGTATCTATGGAAAAAGCTTCAAAAATTGCCAACAAATTCGACGAGGTTGTTAAAGGTAGGATATTTTTTTAATAATTTTTAGCCTTTTCCGACGGACACAAATTCTATTCTCGGATTGTTGAGTCAGGGTGGCTTTTGACTATTGTCTTCGTAATGGATTTGGTGCTTAAACTGACCGCAAAACTACAAAACGATGGTTTTATTTTACCTTTATAAAATTTTACCTACGGAATGAGAGTTCCATTTTAAAACACTTTTTACTCATAAATCGCCTCTGCTAAAATAATTTAGTAACGGCCATTCACATCCATGGAAAGTCCAGTACATCTCGTTCCGTGTTGATCACGTCGTTGGTAATGTTATTGGTGGATTCGGATTTCCGGACTTTTTTTGGTTTTCAAAGACTGATTGTACGTGAATGGATTTGGGGAGGATTTGATTTTTCTAACAAGACTAAATCGGTTATCTTTGTCATATTTTTGGACTGTGTTTGGCAGGTGTATTTTCTATAATTTAATCTAAAGATTATGCAACAATTTCCCACATGTTTTGAATTCAACGAAGATCTACTTCTGCTTTTTTTCTGCCATTCACGCTTTTCTCGTTTTGGAACGTTTATTGGCCGGTCGGAATATCAGAGGGATTCCATTAATTGCTATAATAGAACGGAGCCTATTTGGTGTTATGAGTGACTGGAATAATCTGACAGGCCTTATATCAAAACAAACTATGAAAAATACAGCAATCCTTTTTTTGACTCACATGAGCTAACTATTCAAGGATTTAATCTTGAAGAATTGGTATTTCCGCGTTTAAATTTGCAAGAAAATTTGGACGAGTCTATATGGCCGAAATGATTGCTTTTTGCCTAATACTACTTTTGAAGCTACTATTCGTGAACGAATGAAGAGAGTGGACTCACTACAAAGTGAGGTTGAGTCACTACAAAGGTTTTTCTAATATTTTTAGTCTTGCCAGGATATTTGATATGCTCTCTAAATAAGAATCGGATACTAATATGTGAAAAATTATTTGTTTATTTATTAAAAGAATAAAAGGTATTCTTAGGTTAGCCACATGTCACTTTTTTCTGTTGAATTAAATTAATGAAAATTTTTATATTTAATTCATAAAAGTGGTTATAAGTACCATGTGATTTAAATAATTTAATAAATATTGCTGCAACCTAGTGATTACTACTATGAGTCGCGCTCTTTCAAAACTTAAAGATTATGAACTACCGCTGTATGAGGAAGACGCACTTAGCTTTCTACAATCCGTTGGAATCATTCCTCAAGAAAAACAGTGTCCTAAGAGGCATCAAATGAATGTAATGTTCCGTGGAAACAGAGCAACCAGGTCTAGTTTTAACCGAGAATGTCGAATTGATGCTCCTATCTGCAAGGGTATATATTACACATTTAGTATTAAAGGAACGTGGTTGGAAGGTTCCAGTATGGGAAAACCGTTCCCACCCGGTATTGGCGAATATTTATCGTCAATACTTTGAACCGTTTATTTCTACGCCTGCGGATTATGGGGACCGATGTTATCTTGGTCCAACCGGAGGAGAATCGATGAGTTCCAACAAAGGGTCCACAGATTTTTGGTTCCACGGTAACAAACGCCTCGGACCGGCCCCTCTGGAGGACCAGATTAAGCAGAACTCGAGTTTGTTTGCAAATGCCGCGATGAATGCGGCTAGCCGCTCGGAAGTTCTGCATTAACATTGTCTGGCCCTAGTGCTTTTTGAGTTGTTTAGTCTGGAAACACCCTTTTTAACTTCAAAAAAAATTATTTCTGGTGATAGCTTTCTCGGGTCTCCATCAAATGGATAAAGCGCTTCCTCTTTTTTAAAATTGAAATATTGGATAAAGCGCTTTCGCTTGGTTGTAGGTGTTCATGCATTTAATATATAGATTCTCTTGTAAATAAGAGAGGTGATCTATTTGAAGGTCTTGGATTTATTTGAAGGTTTCGGCAATTGTCCCAATCGTGTGATTAGCCGGTGCTTTTATTTTTTACGAGTGTATTCCATAATATTCCAGCAGGAAAAGGGTTGACATCTGCAAACGACCTTGAGCTCCTGGAAAAATTATACAGGAACAGAAAGAACTGGAAGGGATTAACAAAACGAATCTAGGAGAGAGTGGCACAAGCAAGATAACTTTACTAAAGCTGTTTTGGGATGTGCGTGTTAATAAATAATAATAAACCGCTTAATTTGCCGAGCGAAAGGCTGACGCGATCAAGAAAGAATTATAGCTTACTATGTATGTATTTTTTTTTTTTTGATGAAAACCAACCAATAACTACAAGTTAATTAATTAAAAGCTTCAAGTGCGGGAAGCCGACGCGATCGAGAAAGAATTAGAGCGTACTATCGCAAGGGATATCCGCTCGAAAAACCATCTCGATTCGCGGGCGTCGCCTGTGATGGCAGACATGCATTATGTATGTATTATATTGGATTGATCCAAATTGAGCCTTCTAAATTTGAAAATACTGATTTGCAAATCAGGGGTCAATTAAAACAAATAAACTGCACCTATTGACGATTGCGGGATATCCAGTTTCAAATACGGATTTGAAGGGAAAAAATTATTTTTGAGTCAATCCAAACTGCCAATGCAAGTAGAAAATGAAGAGGGTTGATTGCAAGCCATTTTCGTTTGTGACAGAATAAGAAATTATCAAAATTACAGAAGAGGAAATAATTCAACCAGTAGTCTGTCAATTGAAGCAAATCATTTGTATTAAGACAGTATGAAAAGTGAAGGAAAAAAGTTTACTCTGACATGTGACGAGAGGATAAAAGAAAGGTGTTGGTTATTTCCTACTCTAAAAAAATCTCCCATTAAATAATAAGTGAATTAAAAAAGAGTTTCATTTAATAATAAAGATTTATGATATTAAATCGCTCTGAGAACTGTCTTCCATGATTAAATTTTTTAAAGATTCGGCATATAAGCTTGACCAAAATTTGGTGGACGACCCCGAACAACACTGCCAGCTGTTCTGCAACATGACCTAATTTGCCTGGAGAAAACTCTAAACAACTACAAGAACTTAGAAAAACTCTGCAGGCAGGCCCAAAATCGCGAAAGGTAGAAAACGATGGTCGTATCGTGTAGCACGGGAATATGACTTATTCTGTGTATGTTCCCACGGGAAGTGCTATAATAATAAGATTCGACGGCATATAAGCTTAAAGGCACTAAAATCTACACAATTCTCAGTTGTCTAAATAAACTTGGCCACCTCTGTTTATTACGCTCCAAGGATCCTAGAGAATTTACTTTTTTAATGCAAAGAATCATGTTTGGTCGTTGTGTGCTGAAAAAGCTATCCCATCCAGTCTGCTGATGGATTAAGTTAATTCCAAAATGATTTCCACTGGCAGGTCCACTGCTGATGTGATCTGGACTCACAGATGGACAGCTGCCACATGCCAAAAATATAAACATTGCACTGAAATACTCGGCATCGATATGTCCAGAGCATTCGACTCTGTTCACAGAACTAAACTTGTGGAAATACTTATGACCTTCTTAAATCATGACGACATCAGAATAATCCTAATGCTTCTTCAGAACACTCAATTAGCAACCAAACTTGGTAAAAATGTGTCAAACTATTTCTACACATCACGGGGCATACCACAAGGCGATTCGCTGTCCCCAGTTCTCTTTATCGTCTACCTAGAGGCAGCACTCAGAGACTTTCGGCCTCTTGTGGACAACACTAAATACAACGAAATAATATATGCTGATGATGTCGACTTCGTATCTGATGATGCTGAAACCCTTCGATTTATTATCGAAACATTACCAGATATTTTTTCCAAATGGTTTCTAACAATCAACCACAATAAAACTGAACATACGAAATTTATTCGATCTGAACGAACTCATGATGAGCCCTGGAGAAGACAAAAAAAAGTCGGATCTCTCTTAGGGGACTCTGAAGACATTATGTACAGAAAAATACTATCAATTGCCACATACAATAAGTTTATGAACATCTGGCGCCTAAAGAAGCTAAATTCAAAGACAAAACTTAAAATATACAACACATTTGTTGTCCCAGTCCTAATGTACAATGGATCGACGTGGGGAATCAGTAAGACCGATATGAACAATTTGGACCGATTTCATCGGAACCAACTGAGAAGAGTGATAAACATGCAATTCTCAAGGAAAATAGCAAATTCCACCCTATACAAAAGATGCAATTCGAGACCGATCTCTATGGACATCCTGGAGTCCAGATGGCGACTCTTTGGACACATATTAAGACTTGACAGCCTCACTCCGCCGAATATCGCGATGGAAAACTACTTTGCCCATTCCAAAGGAGACTTCCGTGGAAGACCCAGGGTCACTCTGGCTACCACGCTAAATGAAGATCTAGCTGGAATTAATAAAAAACTGAAAAATGGCGATGATCTCGACTCACTCAGGACGATCGCAACTGACCGGAGAGCCTGGAGACGCATGACCGGGAGAATTTCAATGGTGGCACAAGGAAAGCTTAATTAACTTATGACTTTTCCGAAAGTGCTTTATAATAATAATAAATGATTTTCTCCTCCCAAATGATTAAATTAAAAAAATAATAAATGTTTAATAATTTTCGTTAAATGAATAGATTTGAACGTAAAAAAATAAGAAAAGTATTAAAAAATCACGAAATGTACCAATCACTGGTCAAAAAATTATTATATCGCCTCTGCCTGTTTGTGTAGGAGGCCTCCCCACGTTTAATGGCTCGTTTTATTTCATTTTTCTTGTCTGCCATGGCTTTTTCAGATTTCACACGTTTCTTAACATAATCTGGATCTGGATGGACACTCGGTATAGTGCTGGTCGACACAACCGACTCAACGTCCGAAGGACAAATTAATTTCATATTTTTTCTAGTCTCGGTCTTTTCTTGAGCAACCAGGCACTGACGAAAACCTGGGGCCTTCAATTTGATATCACAATCGCTTATTCTCCTACAATACTAAAGCTATACATTACTCAATTTCAGATAAAACTGGGTCGTTTGCCATCTCGAGTTGAAATTTCCGCGAAAAGAACTTTTTAAGAGAAATCAAATCACGTTCAAAAAATCTAAAATGATTTTTTCATAAAATACAACATTTTAGCTTCTGCATGATCACGAGAGACCATTTGAGGGAAATCTATTAACCAAACTTTGTCGGAATCGTCCAGAAGAAGGTTGAACTCGTTCAAATCGCAATGAATAAGCCCATGTTCAGCCAACATTACAGGCAGACCAATACATGCGTCAAATATATCTTCAACGTTATTCAAGGACATGCAGTCGTTTCTAAAAAATATAAATAAAGTAACTAAAAAGCGCATAAATAAAACAGCAGTTTATGTCGTGTGCATTAAGTATCGCCTCTTTTCAAATCAAATATGCTATTTTAAAAAATACCAACAAGAGAGTAGCATTACTGACATATTCCATAAGAACTGCGTGCCTATTATGAGCAAAGGGTTCGGGGACGGGAAATCCAGCTTCGAACAATTCTTTTTGAAATTTATATTCAGCTGAGGCCGACAGACGTGACAAATATAGCCAGGACATTGATCCCCGATGTTGGTGATATTCTCGCGTATTCTTGACTTGTCTGAAAGAAGTCCTTCCAAGTCTAAAAATCCAGAAAGGACAGAACCTGTGGAACTTAATGGCCATGACCTTGCCATCTGAGTTGGAGACCGTGTATACATCTAAACTTTATTTTTGTCTAAAAACCTGATTCTTTTCCTACGCCCACACCGACCCCAAACGAGGAGATGTGACCAGCACTGCACAGGGCACGCAAAGCTAAAAAGTCGTAGCCCTTGGAAGTCAGTCGGCATCCTTCGGCTACAATTTGTTATGTTGACAAAATTAACGCATTCTTCTGCCATTTTCGAAAGCTAATAGTTTGTTTTTGGACAATTCTTTTATGATTTTGTAACATCCTCCGCCTAACAGGCCAGCAAGTGTGGCCACAAGTTCAGTCGGCACGATTTCGTGATTTTTCATTCCCATTTCAATCTATAGTTAATATTTATATTGTTTAATTACCGCTGTAAGTACTCTAAAGTACTTTGCATCCATTAGACAAAATATAGACGCGTCTAATTTTCCCATAAAAAGCCTCACAACAGATTGAAAAACGCGAAGTTATTTTATATAAAATTAATTATTTTAGCGTCGAAATAATGATTTATGACTTTATTTATTTAAATTAATTTCACCAAACAAGAACATTATTTCACCGAGTATTTGAAACAAACAAGGGCACCCTCCAAGGAGACGCCTTATCCCCGGTCTTATTCATCGTATATCTGGAGGCGACCCTACGAAATGTCAGGAATAATATCCCCAGACATATTACAGAAGTCACCTTTGCAGATGACATAGATTTCACGGCAACAGAGCGCCAAATAGAAGGTGCTATGGACAAATTGGCAAACACTTTTGAAAAATCATTCCTAAAAATTAACACTGAGAAAACAGAATACAATATAGTGAGGCGATGTGACGAACAACACGAGGAAAAATGGAGGCATACAAAGAAACTTGGCACTCTCTTAGGAGATACAGAAGACATGATACGAAGAAAATCACTTGCAACTTTCGCGCTCAAGAGATTAAACAACATATGGTTGAGAGGCAAACAAATTTTTGCGTCTTTAAAAATCAAACTTTACAATATGTTCGTAAAACCAGTCCTACTGTACAACTCCTCCTCTTGGACACTCACAGTGCAGGAAATGGAAAATCTCAATTCCTTCCACAGAATGCAGCTGAAATACATCCTAGGAATCTTTTGGTCAAAACGAATTTCAAACAAACATCTCTACTCAAGGTACAATGCACACCCGTTGGACGAAGAAATAAGAAGCAATAGATGGGGCTTATTCGGTCACATCCTAAGAATGGACAGGAATACTCCTGCAAATCTCGCAATGGAACACCACTACGCCCCAAACCCGGGAACAAACTTTCGAGGAAGACCACGAATCACTCTACCAACTCTTCTGCACCAGGACCTAACTTTGATTGGAAAAAGACTGAAATCAGCAGACGATCTTGAGCACTTGAGAGAACTATCGAGGAACCGCCTGAGCATATTTCAGGTAGAAAGTCTCGATTACCTAGAGAACAAAAACTTTGTTATTCTCGACTCTAGCATACTTCTCATATTTTTTTCGCTCAGCTTGTTCAGATGGGGCTGCAGGATCTTCGATTGATAATTTTATATTCTGATTTTAATTTGAGTGCGGAAAGTGTTAAAGGGCTGTATGGAAAGCTTCCTAGTTCCGAAGATATGCATTTCCTTCGATGTATTTTGTCCGTACTTATCGCTTTATTCTTTTAGCTTCAGATGCATTAGTAGGCTTTCTTCGGTACAAAAGCAATGGACAAATTCGAGATTAGATATGAATCGGACATCGACGCCTTAATAACGTTAAAATTGCAAAAACTAGTTGCAACCTAATAATATAATGATATAGGAACTTTGGGATTCTATCCTTTCTTGTAATTTCGGATATGAAATTTTTTGCAAACATTAACTTCATTCATTCAGCATTAAAAAAGTTTTAGTTGTGTTAATTGGCAATGTGCATGACAAGAATGACTCAGCAAAGTCTAGGCAACCCCAACAACCCTTGGGCCAATCAATCCTCTCATTAAGACTAACTATATTCATCATGAATAGAAATCAGATATTAAGAGCAACAAGATTAATAAATTAATTGTCACAACAGAGAACAAGGGCTACTCTTGAAGGAATATAGACCTAATTTTCCAATCAATCATGAGCATACAAAAACACAGTTGGGCTGACTATCAAAAATTTCATTACTAGTGAAAATGGGCAATGATATGTCCACTCTTCCATATCCTCCGTATTTAGAGTCGTCGGAGCTGAGAATGATTCGATAGCTTTAAATAATGTAATGAAATACCTTCCGGCATGAGGGACTCCGATCTTGTAATCGGTGTAACTCTGATGCGGATGGAAATTAAATATAAACACCAATCCAGCACGATTACAGACAAAAATCTTGTCATCCTCGTGATGGCGACTCACATAGGCCTAAAACAATAACCAAGACGATCCAACAGGCCCGGAAGCTAATAACTGAAAATTCTCGTCAACAGCATTTTTATCACGTTCAAATGCATTTAAGAATCGGTACCGCAAATACTCGCTGTCCACCAAATTGAACTGTCTTCTTGCATAGTGAAAGCTGTTATTATTTCCAAAACGAGGGAAATCTAGCCACTCTGGGTGACCAAACTCATTTCCTGAAACATTAGTGACTACTATTGTCATACCAATAAAATTGAGATATCCCTCTCCGCCCACAGCGTGAGTAATAAGACGAATTAGTTTATGAAGAGCCATTCCACGGTCAATGATAATCGAGGGAGACTGGTTTGTGGACATGTTGAAATACATTTCCTTATCCATCAGCCAGAAAGCAATCGATTTATCACCCACAATGGCTTGGTCGTGGCACTCTGCATAAGATATGCACTTTTCCCCAAAACGTCGATTTGTGAGAGTATGAAAGAAATGTCCCATGCTCCAGTCCTCATCGCGGATTTCCTTCAGCATCCTTATCCACATGTCCGGAATAGCCATCGCCAGTCTGTAGTCAAACCCAATTCCTCCCTCTTCGACAGGACGACACAACGTTGGCATCCCAGAAACGTCCTGACAAATACAGAAAAATAGGAAAACCTCAGCAATCGTGACTATAAAGTCAGGATATAACTTGTGGAGAATAGAGTTGGCCATCATCAGGTACAGAATTGACTGAAGATCGCAGTTATCTCCAAAGTACTCGTCATAGTGACCACTGAATCCGTGGCCTATTCCGTGGGAATGGTACAGCATTGAGGTTATCCCGTCAAAACGGAATCCGTCGAACCGAAATTCTTCCACCCAAAACCGCAGATTCGACAAAAGAAACCGAAGTACTTCCAAACTGGCAATTAATAGTAAAAAACACTTTTGATAATCGAACAACCGACTGTCCCATAATCCGTGATATCCACGGGGCCCTCTGTTGAAAAAACAAGTTTCAGTTCCATCAAAAAGATTGATTCCGTCGGCGACATTCCGCGATGCGTGACTGTGAACGAGGTCTAAGTAAACTTGTATTCCCATTTCGTGAGCACAGTCGACCAATTCCCTCAGCTCGTCGGGAGTTCCAAATCGACTGAAGCAGTTAAAAGACAAATAAGAAAGAACCCAACCTTGAAGAGGCAAAAAAGCTAGTGATTTGATACCCAAAACTGGCATAATAGGCATGCTCCATAACGGCCATAATCTGAATGGCGTTGAAACCTAATTGGATACCAAAAGAGTAAAAACCCAGATTCTTGATTCGAGGAAGCACATCAATCCTGAAATGATTGTACGTCGACACATGTTTCTCAGGAGAAGCGATCCCAATGTGGCATTCGTAGATACGTAAGGAGTTTGGTCGAGGTGGGTGTGAGTGCTTCATGACGTACGGAGAGGGTGGGTTCCAAATGAGGTTTTGGTAGATCACTTCATTAGGTTTGCAGGCGACATATCGCGCCCATGGGTCAATCCTATCAAAATACGTTCCATCAGAGGAGACCAGTCCCAACTATAAAATTACTGCCCAAGATAACTTTGATGTTGGAAAGGTGTTTTGTCAAGTTTTCGTCGCCAGTGATTTTAAGGTGGAAATGTCCAACACCTTTTTTGGTAAATGGATGAGAACGTCTGTTCCAATTATCTATTTCACTGGTAATCGACACGTAACTGAAGTCTCCGTGCAAGTATACTTCGCTTGCACCAGGTGCCCAAATTCGAGCCTCCAGTGTGCCATTTTCTCGAACGTTGATTCCATAGTCTTTATATGACAGAGTAAATCTGTTCAATCCGCCGGGATGCTTCTTTAGATTCCTGAATAGCTCGATATAGCAAATGTATCTAAAGGTGTGCCTTCGTTTAATACCTCCGTCTTATTACTTCTTTGTATTTCCTGAGATATCCATCAATTTCAAAGAGATTCTCAATCTGAGGAGGCAACAGGTCTGGCAAGTCCATAAAAATTCAATATCAAACATTTATTATAAATGTTTATTTATATGTATTTTAAATTATAGTGATAAATTTGCAATTTCCCATAAACAAATTATTTAAAAGATAGATTCAAAAAGTGGTTGATAGAAATGTCGTGGCCTACGTGACTTTGGCTTGTGGTTAGGGTTATACTAGAGAAGGAAAAAGTCAAAAAATAGTATAAATCACATAAATTCATCTGAATCGTTGGAAACCTCCTATAAAAGTCATCAGCACTCAAATAGACATTATTCGTAAGCATCATATCCTCGACCATCACGGACTTGTACGATCTATAGAAATAAAACAGCTTCCCAGCAACTCAATGTCACTTCTCAGTCTCGCCTCTCGAATCTTGACCTTCTCCTCTTCTCTCCTCCTCAGCTCGGCAGCACGAGCAAGTTTATGTCTCTCCTCGTTCTTTTCTTCACTCCATTTTATCATTTCCGTCATTTTAACAGACTTTCGACTTTTATAGAGTCTTCTGATGGTCTGGTTATCACGTGAAACATCGATGTGG
Organism: Octopus sinensis; assembly: GCF_006345805.1. Classification (NCBI taxonomy): domain Eukaryota; kingdom Metazoa; phylum Mollusca; class Cephalopoda; order Octopoda; family Octopodidae; genus Octopus; species Octopus sinensis. Next base: position 464,803 of record NW_021835996.1, read on the forward strand.
CACAGCATCGATGGGTCGTGGTAGGCAACTTCTCCCGCCTCCATTTTTGAGGTTTTCAGTAGATTAGACCACTTGGTGTACACTACAGATGTAGACGTCAACTTGCTCCCTCGAATACTGTTTACTTTAGCCAATTGGGAGCAATCTTGGACGAGAGGAAGAGGAATGTCCTCTAAGAATTCAATAGTCTAGAATTGGATGATTAGTATTACATTTTTGAGACGTAAATAAACATGTGCAGAAGATAAGTCTGCCACATGGAACCATATATCTTCAATCCATCCATTTCTAATCAGTTGGTCATCTGATAATTAAGAATATATACTTTCATGCTTATTTTCCCCCATATATATCATATATGTAATATTATCCACTATATTATCAATATTCTTAAATATTACCACATGAAACAAATGATAGGACCATATTAGTTAGCAGCCATATTAAAAATAATTCGAAAATCACGTTTGTACAAACTTCCAATTCTTTTTATTTAAATGCTTAATTGTGATAGAAATGTTACTAGTTTTTTAGAAAATGAATTGATTCCTGAACTGGTTTTGTCTTGAGAAGTAAATAAATTTATGAAAAGAGGCATTTCTTTACTATAAAATATACTAATAATTCAACTTTCTGATCGATAGCCTGAATTAAAAAACGAGATACAGTTTTTTAGCAGATAATTCCAACCTCCACTCGCCAGGTACACTAGCACTAGACTTAATTGGCTCTATTCGCTAGAAGTTCCTTGTAGTATAAGAAATAAAAACAAAACTACATCACAAAGCACCCTTTTTGATGAAGTATCTTTTAAGGATAATTCACTTTTTGATTTTTAAAATAGAATAAATTAATAAAAGGTTCTGTTGTGTGTCTTTGGATTTATTATAATGGGTGAGAATGTCGTTAGTGAGGAAGAATTAACAAAGTATGATTTATATTAGATTTATCGTAAGATTGGCTATTGAAGAAATTATGCGTGAAACTCAAAGTCGAAAGGAGAACGTAGAAAAATATGGAGCTGCATATTGGTGACCCATTTATAAATAACATTTTATAGGGTGGCAAACAGACACAAAATTAATAAAACATTTCTGAAAAATATTGTCCGCAATGCTAAATCTCCTAAGAAACGGTCTAGAAGACGGTAATGCATTCGTTGGTGACTATAATTATTTTTGAATTTTAATCGCTTTTTTGCTTAATTTATTAAATTAAAACATTTCGGAAACTATTAAAGTCTTTCTAAATAGCTGTATTTGTTTCTCTCGGAAAACTTACGGTTTCTTTACTAAGTCTCGTACCAATTTCTAAGTGACATGGACTTGATTATTATTCTGGCTGATACGGCCATGTGATTTAATTTGTTTAGAAGAAATTCAAAATGCTCTCCATGCTGTAAATATCTTTTTCGTCCCAAGAAGGAAGGTGGATCTATTGTCACAATTGCGGAATGCAAAAAGATGCGGAAGTACTCCTCACTTACGGAGAAGTTCCAATTCCTTCCATTCGCGGTTGAGATTTCCGGTTCCTTGGGCAGTAAGGCAATCAGCTTCGTTCAGGAGATCGGGTCCCGCATGTCTGCTATCACAGGCGACGCCCGCGAATCGAGATGGTTTTTCGAGCGGATATCCCTTGCGATAGTACGCTCTAACTCTTTCTCGATCGCGTCGGCTTCCCGCCCATGAAGCTTTTAATTAATTAACTTGTAGTTATTATCAAATAGTTTTTAAAAAAAAACAAAGAAGGAAGCTTTTGGGGTGAATTTTCAGATTTTATCGTTTAACCAGACTTGTCTTTATTTATATATGAATCATATTTTTTTATTATGTCACCGTAGATTATCTTTATCGCATCGGTTATTAGTTCCTAAGAATTTCTTAAGGCTGCTTCCAGGTCTATGAAAATGAGTGAGACAGTCAATCTTCATGTCCTGCGTAACTTCACATATGGTTTTGTTCTTTAGCAATACTGATTTCGAAAGAATTCTCAAGTAACCAAACAATTTATTTCACCAAAAAGTAGCCCTTGTGAGTTATTTCAGTATCTCGAGAAAGCATTGTTGTGAATGAATGTTTAAAGCAGGCCAGTGGCACTAAAAAGCCGGTCTTAAAATTCAAAATGTGTTTTCTGACTTGCCGACTTGGACCTAATAAAGAATATCAGCTTATTTCCCTTAAGAATGTCAGGGGGAGGTAATCTGTGCAGACTGACTATAGTAGAAAGTCAAAGTTTTTTTAATAAAACTAATATTTTAAGCTTGCTCAATTGGGTTTGTTTTAACCTGCAATACAAACTGCAATGTGCTTTTTCTTGTACATTTCTGTGTTAGGGCAAGGTCATCATCTGCCCCAGTCGAAGAAAACTCACGGACTGTCTGGAAAAGGCTTATTTTCTCTATCTAAACGATCAATCATTCATGTTCGGGAGCTATTTGTGCTTGGTGTTAAAGTTACTTGAATTTTTAAAAGGATAAATGGAAATCAGACATTTAAACTTACTAAAATGAGTTACAAGTCCCGATTAATGAGGAGGGAGCTGATTCATGGGACGAACGCCATAGGCATACGAAGGAGGCATTGGAAAACCAGGACGAACTATATAATAATCAGAAAATCATGAACCCGGAGGCTGATTCATAAAAGGAGGCATTCCAGGAGGAGGTCTGTTCATGAATCCTCCCATATTGTTCACCATCGGAGGAGGTTGACTTAAATTGATGGGAGGAGCTCCCGTCAACCAATCAGAGGCTTTCAATTCCCCCATTGGATTAAATTGGAGAAGTGGGTTAGCAATGAGTAAATGCATTGCAGCTAAAATGGTTGAACGTCAAAGAATACTAGTATTGTCCACCATTTGCTGAACTCTTTCTTGGCGGAGATTCTGGAAGTAATTCCGGACATTTTCCCTGTGCTTCCTTCCTCCGTTATGGGTCTTTCGAACGGAAGGCTATAGTATTAAGAGATATGACGAATACAGAATCATGAGTTAAATAGACATCACAGTAATCACAGTAGAATCTACAAAGTAAGGTAAATAAGGATTTAAATGATCATATAAAATATTGAATATACCACCTAGGCATTTCACAATAAACACTATTTATTAATTAATATTTTTTTTTAATATTTAAAAATATGAATTTTTAATTTAATTTGTTTATTATTTGTTCAACTTTTCAAGGCTATAAACAAACACTCACTCTCTTATTATAACTAATACATTGGACTGATGATATTGATTACTGAGAGTTTGTCGAATTCTTATGGACAGTCATATCCATTTAAACCCGACAAACAAAGAAAGACATTATCTTCAGAAATTAATTCGGAGGAGGCCTGGCGTCATTTAGTAATAAACGGATAGCATCCTCTTCCAATTTTATGCTGATTTTAAAAGTAAAGCAAATTACTGCCTAAGAACAGCAGAAATTCTGCGAATCATTAATTCAAAGAAAACACATTTGGCCATTATCGCAGAATTCTTATTTTGAAAATACAATGAAAATGTAAATGAATTGACAATATGGGGGGCCCTAAGAGGTTGATGTAACAAATTACTGCAAATTACAGAAATGGAAACTAAATAACTATTAATTGATGCAAAAAGATTTTTTTCTATGGAAACATAATGTCCTTACTATTTTCGATAGAACACCCAATTCTCCATAGCCAAACAAGATCCATATGTAGAATATGGCCAAACAGTCTCTATCTGGCGTCAGTGATATCTAGGGTTAGGGGCCTACTCGTGCATTTGTTGTAAATTCCAGCATCCGATATTTTGGCAGGCAAGTGCACACCGATAACAGTCTAAGCTTTTTTCTGTGGAACGCATAGACCAAGAGACGAACTCTGATTTGATGACTTTTTCGAGTTGATTTGCAAGTATGCGGATTTGATGACTATTGCTAACAAGTGCTGTCTGTAGCGCACCACTTCTTTATCACCTCAATGTAGGTGTAAAGCCTCATTTCTGAGGCCATCACGTTCTTTGAGGTGTCAAGGATTAAGACCTCATCTGCATACAAAAACGTTGCCGCACTCGTATGAACCCAAGTCCACCATTGTATAACAGTTTCGATTTCACAAATACATTGTACATACGCATTCGTAGATTGACATTGAGTCCTTTCAGCCATCTCTTTTTGAGTTTTTTATTCGTACTCCAGCAAGTTTTCTGTTATGTACAATTTTAAAATTTGACTTGTTAAAATTAAAAACCCGTAAAATTTTTATTATTGCTAAAATTCAATTTTTAATATATATAATGATTAACATTATTATTGAATAAAATAAATGCTATTAAATTTTTATATTAATGTTTCTATAGAGATCTGTTCATTTAATTCTTATAATTTTAAACTCAATGTTTGGTGATTCTTTGGAGGCAATTTGTACACCTAAAAACAATTATTCAATCCCAGGCATTTTTGTAGAAATTTGTTCACTTTTACGCTCAAAAGGTTGTACTTAAAAATCGATTTATGTCTAAATATAAAAAATTAACATTTTAATTTAGGTTTTCAATTTCCCGGATTATTCCGTATTGAGGGGCGGAGAGAGGATATTCAAAGTGAAATACAAAGGTTTAATATTGGGAAAAATTACGATCTGGAAAAACTTGAAATCCCCTTGATTGCGTCATTGATGAAAGCATTCATCAGAGAGTTGTCCTCTCCTTTGATACCCTATGAACTGCAGGGCTTGCTGTTAAAAGTGTACGAAAGTAATTGGAGGTTTCACTACATTTCAAGAATACGCCAACAAGGATGCCATGGTCACCAAAATAGGGAAAATTCATTATAATTTACTCGCCAAGCCAAACTATCATTTTCTACATTACATATGCTTGTTCTTGAACGAGGCAGTTATGTATGGAGACCTCAACTTGTTGACAGTAGAATCAATTGGAATACTTTTTGGTCCTCTCGTATTCAGGTGAAACTAATAATTTTTATTTTTAGATATAATCTGGATAGTTTAGATTTAATACACCAGATAACAATTTTAAATTCTGTTTTTGGATTTACCGTCAAGTTTTGCTTGCACATATTTTCTCATAAATGTCACGTGAGTTTGGACGAGGAGTTGAGAGTTATGAACTCGGAAGCGAAAAGTGTTGCCCCTTGTGAATCGAAGTGTCCGGATAAGTTTATTCCCAAGTCTCTTAATTAAAACCATCTATTTTAGAGAAATAAATAAAATGGAAATCAAAATAAAAAAGAATAATCTAAAACGTAACACCGACGTAGGAAATTTAGGTTAATAATATTTTTAGAGTTGGAGAAAAATGAGTATGGAAACGAAAAGCTCAATCTTGTGGTATTCGAATTATATCCATCAATTTTAGTAATATTATCTGAACTACGGCTGTCACAAATCTACCCTGAACGGCGTTAAAATGTTGAAAATTGATTACATTTCATTAACTTTGAAAAATAAATTATTTATTTAAGTACGTCATCACTTGTTAGGTATTTCAGTAAAAATAAGGAACGTAGCAATGTATATGTCCAACAAGAAACAAATGTATTCACTATGATTTCTGTTGGGAATGGTTTTTCAGATGGTGTTTTACAATGTCTTACGTTCTTAAATAATTCGATCAATCTTATGGAACCAGGTGGCCTCAATTGTCAGAACTCAGTTGAAAAGAATTATTTATTTCAAATACATAGAAAAAGACTTAATTAAATCTTTAGTACCTATGTATTTTTTTAGTTTGAGTTCTGCGTTTTCCGTTTACTTTACACATAACAATAAACTGTATTCTTAATGCTTTCAATCACTCTTGCCCATCGTCAGAAAATTATCAGGAGTGCGCACCGTAGCTGAGAAAGTGCAACACTAAAATATTAAACACATTTATCTAAGCACATCTTACTATAAATTCGTTGAACTTACTATTCTTTAAACTTAGTAAATTAATTCTTAAGGTATTAGGATTGACTTCCGTCCTCTTCCAAACTATAATATGTGACATGGGCAATGGGTTACGCATGGGCAACTGGTTACATTTTTTGACCTTGTAGACGTAAAAATAAAACCCCCTCGGTTTCGATTCAACATTTGCCGGCAATCTGGAGTTCTGCTTTTTCTGGCCAATCCAGACCTCCTACGACCACTAGCAGCATGAGGTTGTCGTTTGGGTAGAGCCATTGCTCTTGCTTCGAGAAGTAGCAGATGGCGTTGTCCAGGGGGGTAAAGTTGTTCAGATGACAATTCTTTAGTCAGGATTTCAAGATTTCCTAGAACCGTGGCCAATTCGCCGTATACTAATCGTATGCCACAGGAAATTTCCTGGTGATGACTTTCCTTTTGATTCTCACCACGATCGGATTGTGGTCGTTTCTCGTTTCATAGCAGACTGGCCAGTCCGTAGACGATGAAAGAAATAAAGAGCATAGAGCTACGTCAGGTGACGTATACTTATCACTCACACTGAGGAGAATCCTTGTGTTACTAGATGGATTGTTCAAAATTGTTAAAGATTCCAATTGAGAAAGTAAAAGTTTCTCGCTCGTTTCCGCCGACTGGATGACAGCCATAGGGAATGCTTCGCATTCAAGTCCCCGCATAAGATGGCTTCATCGATAAATGTCAGTTTAGAGAAATTTGAGATGGTATGGCTTTTGGGCAGGAGCCAGAAAGTGGAATGTACACATTGACCAGCCATAATCGTCCCTACCTTGTACCAAGTGGGTTTACTTAGTTGGCTTGATTTCAGTGGAACGTTTAATTGAGAATACAATTGGCAGGAAAATCAAATCTCAGGAAACATCGAGATACGCAGGTTTAACTTGGCATCCAGTTAATAAAAGAGCAGCCTTATCATCTAGCGATTCGTGTCACACTTTAAAAAAACCTTCTTACATAAAGATATGAAAAGTTTAATCCTACTAAGTCGGGATTGTTTTTAAACTTTAAAGACTAGCTAAAAGCACGTTTTTAAATATTTTTTTAAATCAAACTACAATTCTATATAGAAGTGATCCGAACAAGTTAGGTTTTTATAACATAAAGGCAATTCAGTTAATGTCCCCGATAGTATAAATTTACAAAATCTGACTTGTTCATTTTTTCAATTTTAGATCTATTATTCAAAAAAATATCATTTATTTATTATAACTTTTTTAACGTGTTTGATCAAATTAAGTATATTAATTTGAAACATTAACGATATTTTGATTTTTGTAAAAATATTTGTTATCTAAGTAAAATTTTTTTTTTTTTTAATTATTGAATTAAAAAATTAAAATATTCAGAGCTCAAGGACAGGTTCATAGTGCAACCGATTATTGTGGAGTCATCTGGAGTCTTCGGTCCGGAATCAATCTCTTTTATTAGGAAACTTGGATCCCTGATCTCGGTTCAGACGAAAGATAGAAGGGAGACCGAATGGCTGTTTCAACGCCTTTCAACAACCGTTGTCAGGGGTAATAGCCACGCAATCCTTTCTGCTCTTAAGCAACCTTAATTAACATATTGAAAATAATTCTTTAATTTTTTGTTTTTTAAAAAAAAAAAATAAAAATATTATTGAAATGATTAAAAGGCACTTGCGGTTGCACGCATGATGGAGTGTGCATTGCCGCGAACGACAGCTATTCCAATTTGTTGGAATAACCATGACACTTCTCGAGGCTCCCCACGTCGCCTAGCAACTTTTCCTCCGACTTCTCTGATGAAAGAAGTCGTAAGAGGGCCGGTTACCCCAGAAGTCTCCACAGCGATAGGTACGAAGCGGTACCGTTGTCCAAGATTTGCATATTTGGCAATTTTTCTTTGCTCTGCAGCATCTGCTGCAGAACCTGGAGAAACAGCAGAAGAGATCATATTAGTTTTGGAATGGGTGTCAACACACGTTGAATCCCAAACCAACGATTTTCCACAGGAGTAGGGAAAAGTGGTCATTCCATCGGGTCTTTTCCCATCTCCACGATCTAAGCCCACTGGCTCTAGGATCGAGGGGAAGGCCGCCGACTCAAGAGCTCTTAAGATAACATTGTTAATAGCGGAGTGCCGAGGAGCTCGGCCAGCACTTCGTTTGCAAGAGAGTGGGTGTACACCTTTGACGTCAACCATTTTTCCACATCTACAACGATGTTGTTCGCAGATGTCAAGTCCGAGTCTCAGTGCAGTACCGATACGCATGCAGTCATCCTCTAATAATGTTCCGAGGCCAGCAATTGGCATAGCATTCAGCCATGACCCACTGTGTGGCACAGCTGCAGAGCGTAAGCAGGCGAGGCGGTGCTGGTCGAGCCTCATTGCCAGGTTGTCTGCGGTGAATTCGCAGCGTAATTTGTCCCAGCTCTGTTGGAGTGATGTTTGGATCGGGAATTTTAATCCTGATTCCTTCCACAGCATACATCCATCTTCAAAAGGCCTGTCCAAAGAAGATTCGGGGGATTTATGTAGAATCTCCAAGGATAGCCTTCGGCAGGATGAGTGAGAGGACAGGAAAGCTGGGAGGGCAAGGTCCAGGGCGGATCTTAGGCCAGCTCCGCCAGAATTAAGAGGTAGTTTACACTGGGTCCACCCATCATTATCGAAACGGACATTTAGGATCCACTCGGCACACAATCTTAACGTATCATCGATAGAATGCAATATTTCATCTTGTATAAAGCAGGGCGAGCATCTCAATAAATATAACAGTTTGGGCACGTGGATGCAATTTTTGAGGAAGAAAAAGGCCGTGTGGGAGTCAAGTAGAGAGAGGCGTTCAGTAAAACGGGACATTTCGACACTCTTAGCTCTGAGGTGGTTTTGCACTTCGGACTCTCCGAAAGGACACCAAGAAAATAAACATCGTTGAGGGTGTTTGTTTGTGTCTGGCAAGATTTCTGAAATCTTTTCCATTACTAAGCCAAAGTCTTGAATTGGGACTGAGATATTTATGATCTCAGTTTTTTGGTGTTGATTATCAGCCCCATTTTGCCCAGGGCAGGAAACAATTTATATAACTCATCCAAGACGACATCAACAGGGCCACCAATAGTGGCATCGTCAAGGTACCAAAGGTTGAGAGGTGTCTTTACATTACGAGCCACCTCGTCGATTAACAGAGCGAATAGTAAGGGCCCAAGAGGGTCACCTTGTTGGACTCCAGTCCGTGAACGGACAATGTGTTTGTCAAAGACAAGCGAACTTTCGGACCCGTAAGCAAGGTGAGCCACACTCATGATTTCTGGGGTACGCTGCGAGCACGATTCCAGCATACAGTCCCTTCTCAGACTGTTGAACGCGTTTGAGATATCCAGCTTCACCGCAAAGGAATTTGGGGAATGTCTTGTGTCAGGTGAAAAAAAAGCTCTTGTCGCGTGGACAGCAGCTTCACATCGTTGGAAACACCAACTCCCAGTTGGACTGGAGATAATTCAGCGGCAACACGGGGACAGACTCTTCGGGCTGCAATTTGCATGCGAGCCTCCGGAAGACATTACCGACTGCAATGGGGCGGACTCCTCCATCGTTCTTTCGGAAAGCAATAAGATGTGAACAGAAAAGTAGATCCCTTGCAAAGCCTGAAATCTCAGCATTGACAATCCGTTCGACAAGCTCGGTAATACACTTGATCAGGCGGATTCCAGTCTCCATAGTCAATCGGGAAATCATGTCCTTTATATGACTCGGCCGGAGACCATCAAATCCCCCACTGCTACTCGGTCTGAAAGATTTAATCCCTTCCAAAATTTCATCATCAGAAATTGACAGTATAATTGCATTGTCTCGTGTGGGAAACTCCCGTAAGTCATCTGGGGGCATCGGATGTTTGTTTTTGAGGTGTTCCAAAGTCTCGGCAGTAGATTCAGCAAGTGAATCAGCGGACGAAAGGACCCGAACTGCCGCACGGATGTCGCCATCCATGAGTTTACGACTAACTTGGGTTTTGAACCACTGGGGGGATTTTTCCGTGATGCACGTTTGGTAATTGGTCGCTTCACAATCGAAATCAATCCATGAGACATCCAATCTCGCAGAGTTCGACTTAATGGCAGCCGAGAGACTCTTCTTTTGTACTGAACCATCAATTGCTTGTCCAAACACACAAGGTGCAAAAGAGAGGAGACGGATCCAAGAATGGTCCCCCCCGGAGCTTAGCGCATCAGTGATAAGATCGCACAAGCAGTTTGCCGCTGAGATCCGAGCCTGTTTAGGGATACGTAATGGTATCTTCTTAGATTTCCGTAAGTTGGAAATTTTGAAAATAGTGTTCTGATTTGGGTTCATGAAGCGAAGGAGACTGATGCTGCGAAGCCGCGATTCCGAGTAAAGCCATACAACAGTGGCAGCTCCAGCGCCGGAGTAATTTCACTGCGGCTTTGGTAAGGTGCGCGCAGCTAATATGCCAGAATTTATTACACATTGAACAGTAAACGCCACATTTCCTGGTGTTGATCTTATTACACCCATAACAGATAGAGGGATCCCTCCCAACTATCCGAAGAGTTTCCATCGTCTTGGAGTCTTCTTCTTTCATTATATTTCGCTCACTCACCTCACCACAAGAAAAACACCTCACCACAAAAAGAACAAGCGGTGTTTTTAGAGCCTTATTTCGTAATGCATAAGATGCACAAGTACCAAATTTTGTACTACGGCAAAAACGTGAAATAAAGATCAAAGTTGTCTTTTTGATACTATTTACCTCAGAACTTGAGGTATTTTATATTCTTTAATATATAAAACCTGTTCTAAAATTTATAAGTTAATATTTTATTTCTTAAAATACACGTTAGTTGTGTTGCAATTGAGTAATATCAATGTCAATTACGCTTTTCAAAATCGAACATGCACAAATAAAACACACAGCAAAGGACCTACAAAAATCCTTTCTGGTGCCAGTTTGTCGTCTTTTCGGCCACACATTATGTGGTTCTCTACAAATAAACAATCAATTAATAGGAAGTAGTGTGTGCTGTCACCTGCATGGGCTATTTCCGTATTTTTATGTCCGCGCCCCCAACGAAGACTGCACAAAAGCCGATTTTTTAAACAAACTGAAATTAGAGATTGATAAATGTCTTAGTACTGGACAACCAAGGAGGTTCGTTCACAAGATCGACATAGAGGACGCTTAGTATATAATAATTAAATATATATAGTTCAATTTATGGTTATCATTCAAAAAGTTGTAAATTTTTAAAAATATCTTTTTTATCTCCCGCATCAATTCCAATGTACTATGTATATTTATTGATATTAGAGCAGCTAGAGAATTGTTGGAAGGGAATGTTTTAGGAACACCAATGCAGCCCTTTGAGTCACATATCCCCTTCCATCTTCAGGTGACATACTCCTCATAATCAATAGGTCTGCATTGATCTTAACATAAGTGGAATGGCTTCATTTGAATTCAGTTCTTTTTCTGGTAGAATCGGTTTAGATTGGATTTTGTTATTTTAGGAAACATTTCTCGACATTCCTGTCAGTTGGTTGACTGTTTTTGTCATAAATTTCGTATAAAGTTTGTTAAAATTACAAAAATCACAAAAATAGTAAAACAGGCAATGTAGATAATAATTTGACAACATGTGATATTGAAATTGACGTGAATTGTCGCGATATCATTAAAAATGATACATGTAATGATTATTTTTGATTTTTTTATATTAAGAACATTTTATATTGTTGTTAGATCACGAATCCGCACTCGACAAAATGTGTTTTCGTTTAAAGAACGATTTTCCTGATCAAGATCTTCTCAACTCTTCAATGCCAGAACAATCTGGTAATTAATTAGAATAAACTATTTCAGAAAGGTCTCATGCGAGGGCTGATGATCACTTTGTTACAAAATTGAGGGATTTTGTCTTAGAAAACCAATCGGCTTCACGAGATCTATTTTCCCAGAATTATAGCTGTTTAATCTCATTAATTACACTCAGTAACATCCTCCGACTTTTTGCAGGCAGCAAAGATTTCAGATATGTGCAACGAAATTCAGCCTAATAATTATGACGAAGAAATAATCAGAGAGGTTGAACTATCTCAGGAATTCAACTATTCGTTGGCCGATTTGTCAGAAACACAAAAATTCTATAAAAAAGATTGCATATCAACAAATACTGTCTATATTCCCAACATATACAACCTAAAAAATAGCTACAAGTAATTATATCCCAATATAATAGATTGTCGGGTCACAAGCAACTCAGTTCTCTCAGAAAATGTCAAATGGTATCTATAATGCATGTTTACAACTCCCTAAGATTCGTTTTGTACCCGAAAAGTCTCTAAGCTTCACTCATCTCGAAGATTCTAATATAAACTCGTTTTTCAGTGCAATTGATAATACAAGAGGAGTGGTTAATCATATAAACGACGATGACGTAATACCATCAGTTGCAGTATTTACTCATAAATCTAAAATAGGATTCTCCCTTCAGTATTTTAAACTTGGAAGTATTTTGTGATAGTAGGAATGGACTTTGTCCCGATCCTTGTCAGGATTCGATAAGATTTGTCGTTTGCTGTCTCCAAACTCGATCGTTGGTCTTGATCTGGGAAACTTTTGTCCTCCAGGATGAACGTTTGGTGGAAAAAAGTCGATTTGGATTGGAAATATGTCCGGTTGTCGTGTATTCCGAAGTTGATTTGATAGAAAAGGTGATTGAATATATAATTCGGTTGATGTTGGTGGTGGTTATATGTTAATTAGACACGACCCTGATTTATTAATTGGGTTTGAAACTGAAAAATCGTCCTGGGGATATTTAATTCAGAGGGGACAGATATTGGGGATTTATTTAGCAGGTCGAATTGGTAGAATTCGAGAACTTCAGTTAAAAAATCAAGGAAATGAGTACTCAAACTGCAATGAACTATCAGGAGAGGCTATTAGTGGTAGAATTTTACTAAATTTGTGGCGTATTATCAAACATGAGGTTAGTTAGCTGAGTTACTAGTTTAGGTTACACTTATTAACTATTCCTTTGAAGAGGTAGCAAGGAAGGTTTTAAAAATAAATGTACCGGCTTATTCACAAAAAACATTATTTTCGCTTTATTGTTCTGCATCAAGAGACAGGTAAACCACTAAAGTGTTTACTAAGTATAAATTTATTTGTAATGTCTCTTCTTCGCCAATAATTAAATTGAATATATATTTATTGAATTGAATATATATTAATATATATTAATTCATTAAAATTAAATTTTAAGAGTTTCTGTGATTGAATATTTTCAAAAAAGATGTAAATATTTGTTTGAGATTATTGAGAAATTGAATGTACTTAATAAAGCGGTGGAATTTGCTAGAATATATGGAATTGAGTTTTACCACGTTTTCTCTCGAGGATCACAGTATCGAGTGGAGTCAATGTTACTGAGGGTAGCAAAGACACGGAAATTTATTTGCATGTCTCCCAATAGTCAACAAAGGGCTAATTCTGCTAAGCCACAACATATTCCTCTTGTCCTTGAGCCGATTCCTGCTTTTTACAAAGACCCGATTGTGGTACTTGATTTTCAGTCATTGTACCCTTCTATTATGATTGCTTACAACTACTGTTATTCAACCTGTCTTGGTAAAGTTGAAGATATTATTTCTGGGAAACCTTTCACGTTTGGGTGTGGGTTGTTGAGTCATTGTGTTTCTGAGATATCTGATGTGTTGGAGACTATTACAGTGTCGCCCAGTGGAACGGCCTTCGTGAGTCAGTCTGTGAGGAAAAGTATACTTGCAGAGTAATATCAATATTAAACTATTATTAGATTATTAGAACAACTCCTCAGTAGTCGAGTTATGTTTAAAAAAGCAGCTAAAAAAGTAGATCCAAGCTCGGTTTTTTATTATTTGTTATATTCTTGGCAGAGAGAGTTTGATAGGTTGAATGCTAGACAGTTGTGTCTCAAGTTGATTGCAAATGTAATATATGGATATACAGCAGCCGGATGGACGGGGAGAATGCCGTGTGTCGAGGTTGTGTTGAGTATTTTGATTTTAAGGTCAGTGATAGCATTGTCAGTATGGGAAGAGATACATTGGAGAGAGCCATAGCATTTGTGGAATCTAGTTTTGATGCAAAAGTGGTCTATGGGGATACTGATAGTCTATTCGTGCTCTTGGAAGGTCGGTCATTCGAGGAGGCATTACAAATTGGAGATGAGATTGCTGTGGCGGTCACCAAGAACAATCCATTCCCTGTTAAACTCAGATTTGAAAAAGTTTAATTATATATTTTAATGAGGTTTATTTACCTTCTATTCTATTGGCGAAGAAGAGATATGCTGGGTTGCATAGGACTATGACTGACAGGGAGGGATTCTTTGATGCCAAAGGGATAGAGACCGTAAGAAGGGATTCTTGTGGATTGGTTTCCAAAGTAAGTACATTAATAAAAACTACAAAATAGATATTAAAGACTGAATTGACCTTGTTATTTTCTTCAAAGGTTATTGAGGAGATCGAAGTATATTTTAAAAAGCAAGTACTCAAAATTTTGGAGGGAAGATGTGATTTTTCAGACTTTATTTATTCCAAAATATTCCGAGGGTTTGAGAATTATACCACCAGAGTTCCTACTGTCGAGATTTCAAGACGTATGGAAAGCATCGATGCAATGAGTACTCCACTCCGGGGGGCACGTGTTCCCTACGTGGTTGTAAGCGGATCGAGACATGAGAAACTTATCAATCTAGTTCGACACCCTCTCGAACTAGTCTCCAGGAAGGATTTAAAAATAAATGTCGAGTATTATCTACACCGAGCACTCATTCCTCCCTTAAATCGAGTTTTTAGCACGATAGGGATTAATGTTGTGGACTGGTTGTTCCGGAATTACATTTTAGGGTGTTACAAGTACAAAAACAGTCCTTTTCGCGGGAATCATCTAGGAAGGTTGTTTAAAGAATATATTTTTAGGGCACGTTGTTTGATTATTTTCAATATAAGAGATGTCTGGGGTGTCATGCTTTGGATTTGGCTTCTTGTTTTTGCAGTGAGTGTAGGTCGAGACCAGGGATATTGAATAATCGAGTTTTATTGAGATTTGGAGATTTGCAATTACAGAAAGATATGATTCAGCTGGTTTGTGCCATTTTTGATTAATTTGATTAGACTTGTCTTGGGTGTTCTGGACACAACAATTGCACTGATAAATGTCAGTCCTGGTTTTGTCCAGTTCGTTTCAAGTTTATGAAATATTCCAATGACTATGACAGATTAAGGGACGTATTAATATTACGTGACCTTTTTTAAATTATTTATTTGTTTTTTGTAATAAACGGTTTAAATTCGTTTCCAGCGTTCCCATTACAGCCAGAAGTTTCGTGAAATAGGCAAGAAAATATGATCCCATAAATTTTTGATTAACTTGTTTGAATCCTCTAAGCCCATCCATAATCTCAAAATAAGGAATCATATGACGTAGTTCAGTCCAACACCAAAATAGTCCAGACCAAGGGGTGAGGTACGGTCGGATTTTGAAGCACTTTCGGATTTTGGAGCGCTTTTTAAATTTAACATTTCAACAGAACAAAATGATAAATCAATAAAAAATTATGGAAATTAAGACGAAGAATCCCGAATCCCTAGCTTGAGATGATGGGAAGGGTGTAAAGGAGGTCGCACAATTTGGGAGGTCCCTGTAATGATATGGAGGGTCCTTAGATTTTGTAATGAATTGCGTAAAATATTATGGAATTTGAGGCAGTCCCTAGATGTGAGGATATAGGGTACTTTAGATTTTGTAATAGATTGCGTGATATATTATGCAATTTAAGGGGTTCTATAAATGTTAGGATGGGGGTACTTGAAATTTTTTAATGAATTACGTAATATATTATGTAATTTTGGGCGGTCGCTAGACGTGAAGATATGTGCATACTTGAGATTTTTTAATGAATTGCGTAAAATATTATGGAATTTGAGGCATTCCCTAGATGTGAGGATATAGGGTACTTGAGATTTTGTAATGAATTTTTATAGTAGGTCTCAAATCTTGAGACAACGTATTTAGAAAATCCGTTCTGGATTGATAAAACCCTTAAACAAGAGATTGAACCGATGATTGCACATTCATGAGGATTTTATGATCTTGCCAATCACCTTGCTCTAACAGTGGATGTCATTTGTTGCAACATAGGGAACCCCTTTTTTGAAAACTCCAAAAAGCGACTGATTACCTTATCTTACTTTTCACTCGTTTAATATAAATTCTTATACAACCATTATTTCATGATCAATTTTAAACTGGTTGAACCCTTCTTCGGTCATTTGATGCCGTTGCATCTCAAGGTAAAATTTCTTTTGATAAAACTATATAGTCAATTCAATTTCTTCTAAAAGCTCCTGCTCAAGACTTTGAACAATCATTTGCGAAACACGACTCAGAATCGTTCAGAAAAACGGATTAAATATTCTGCATACGTTTCTAGAATCTTTTTATCAGCGCGTGGTGTATAATAAAATTCTTCAAGAGAAACAATCGATGAAATTTTACAGAGGTTTTGGTATCCTTTGCGCCCCTTGGCTAAAAGTACAAGTGGATAGACGACTAAGTGACCTGTTATTCGTTATTTATCATGGCAGGAAAAGGAAGCTACAGTCACCTCAATCCCCATGATAAGCTTAATTCCTACTGCCTGAAAGCTTTAAAAAAGTCGACGGCGCCATACATGTTGCCAAAGTCGGTTTACGGCAAGATTCGAAAGCGCATAACTTTTCGCATTTTTGCTAGGGGTCTAGCCGATGCAGTAAAATCAAGAATTGAATACTGTGAATGAAAATGAAGTGGAATCAAACTTATGTTTAATTACCCGCCTGCAAGTTTGGTACGTAGCTTTCTGTTCCAAAAATGGTTAAAATAATTTCCAAATTGAAAAGGATATTGACATGACCAAGATTTCCATTAAAAACTGTATCACGCAAAAATCCTTTCGTTGATTTCATTTAGCAGTAAATATCAGCTGCTCATATAAATTTAAACCATTTGTATGCCCAGTCTATATAGACAAATCATCATTAGACTGATTTAATTTATTCGTGATTTGAAGACAATTTGCAAAGTAAAAAGTTTTTGTCGTATTATTGAATTAAGAAAAAAACCATAAATTTAGACTGACTTTTTTCCAGAGCCAATCAAGCCCCAAAGGCCCCAAAGAAGAAGAAATCGAAGCGGATATAAAGGAAATGATAAGGCCATTTGGGAGTATCCTGGAGGTAAAAGAAGTGTTTACTATGGGGCAATGATAGTTTTAATTAAAAAGTTTTCTAATATTTTTACTAAGCAGCGAATAAAAAATTTCTCTGAAGATGCACTTAGCTCTGATACTATTTCTTTGAAAACCCTGATTAACCAGCTCAAAAACTTAATCAAAGTAAAAAGCTGATCTTTGACACGAACTTCTCCAAGATTTTAACTTAGTAACTCGCGCTGAAATAAAATCAAGCCTAACCAAACTTAAAATTGTTTTATCAGACATTGATCACTACCTTTTAATGAAGAAAAAAAAGATAGGATTTGAACAGGCTGAATTGGCTAGAAAAAATGGTTCATGTTCCCTTTATGGAAATTCTAAGAAAACCGCATGATGACTAAAAGGTTAATAAAAGCGCCAGATAACGGTGGACCCATCTTTAGTGATTTGTATGATCTCTTTAGGCTTACCCAACTCATTTCCAATCCTGACATTTCGGAAGAAGCTCATGAATAACCCTCTAAACTCCGTTCTAAGGAGATAATTTTAGCGAAAAGAAAAGTGCGTCCTTACGGATAAGGTATATCAAACCCTAAGCTTGCTCTGCGAAAAATCGATATTGAAGTCACTAAGTTTGCCGTTCTTTCCAAAGAAAAAACTTTTCCTTTTGTGACGAGTTAACTGAAGCATATGAAGATATTCGTTTAAAGTAGCGTTATCTTAATATTCGACATTCCGATGTTGCAGAAAAAATTGTCATGCGTCACAAAGCAATGTTGTGTAAGGGAGATCACTATAGTACACTGTTAGGCAGGAGTCGAGATGTGGACTTCAGGCCTTCGAGGCACACCCTTCCCCTTCGACACTTAGGAGGTTGGTGATCCATAGTTTGAGTTTCGACGGATATTCAGTTTGGAATATCTTCCTTGATAGGAGCTTCTTCGAGACAGATTTGAATACTTTATGGATGTCTACAAAGCAAAGCACGGTCTTTTGGTGCCTCGATTTGCTTGCAAAACCAGAAGGAATCAATTCCGTCAATGACTGTTATGATGAAGACGTGGCCTTTGCCTTCTTGAACCTATGTTGAAAAGGCCTTTCGGATAAAAACTCTCCTATTCTTGCAAAAACCATCTTTTCCTGGATTTTTGTTATGGAACATAACAGAGAAACCAGCCTGAAAGATGCCGGATCGACTCTTGGTCTTCCAGTATCGGCCTTATTAGTGTCTTTTTTTATAATGACGGAATCACAATATGGTTGATTGAATAGTTTAAGATAGATTTTAGAAACGTGACAAATTCGACACCGTAGTCGATTCGAGGGAAGAAAAACGTAAAATTTCATCAGGTGACGTAGGCCTATCAGTCACTCTGAGTGGAGTCATTGTGTTCCTCGATGGATCGTTTGTTAAGGAGTCCAATTGGTAAAGTAAAAGTTTCCCTCTCGTATCTGCCGACTGAGTTGACAGCCAAAGGGGATGTTTTGCATTCAGGTCCCCGCATAAGATGACCGCATTGACGGTGCCAGGTTAGAGAGAGTTGGGAGGCTATAGCTTTTCAGACAAGAACCGAAGGATGGAACGTACATATTGACCAGCCATATTCGTTCCTTTGTTGTGCCAAGCGAGATCCCAATTATCTCGGATACCTCGTCAGCTTCGATAAGATTTCTCAGTTCTGCGGAGACATCTGTGTATTTCAAGTTGTTTCTGATTAGAGTGAGCACACCACCGCCTCCGTTTGCTTTGCCGTCCAGCCTGATAGCTCTGTAGCCTGGGAAAGCGGGCGTATGATCGTTAGGAGATAGTTTGGTTTCTTGTATCATGGCCAAGTTGGTTCTCAGGTTTGTCAGTAGATTTCAAAGTAAATAATCATCCGGAAAAAGGAACATTCAATTTAATAGACATAATCGGAGTAAATAATTATTAAACCCAGTCTGTGGCAGGTCTTTAATATTATCTAAACTTTTCCCGTTTTTACAAGATATGATAGAATTTAAGTTGATGTCATCCTAACTTAAATATGACTGACGCCGAGTCAACACTCTTTACATCTGCTGACATTTCACTTCAATTCCTTTTTTAGAAGGTGGATAAAGTTTTCATAAAAGCCCAACACTATTTTTTTGTTCGTGATGCAGTTGTGTGTTAATAAAGGATTAATAAATAAAGAATTCGATAGTTGTTATTCTCTGTGGTGCTAGAAGACGAAAAATGCATAGAAATGCTAAATCTTATTAGAGATGATTTTTAGAAACTAAAATTGACCTGCTTAAATCTAACTTTTCAAAAAAAACCGTAACTTGTCAAAACATGCAATCATTTCCCATTTCAAATTTTACTTAAAAAAGGAAAAAAGAAAAATTCTTTTAATTATTGACCAATTCCCATCACACAAAATGTTAATCAAATTGAATTTATTAAAATTCTTCTTCTCCCAAAGACCTCTTTTGATTGGAGTGAATGTTCAAATCAAAAATTTTCTTTGTGAGGGACCTTCTCGAAACTGAATTAGATTTTAGGGCGCGAAAAATACAAGATCGCACTGGTATCAACTTTCTTGAATAATGGATAATTGAGTGTAAGCAATTGCCATCCAGTAAATTATTTTAACAAGTTTCACATGAATATCGACCTATTTTTTGAAAGCTATACAGTTTTAAAAATTGTAATTGGTTATGGAATCGACTTATCGTCGATACCTTGCTTTGATATCATTAAGGCATTTCCTCTGAGTCAGAAAAGAAGTTTGCATTTGAATCACCACATATCAGTAGATTCCTTTTTTTGAATTCCAAGTCTAAAAAAATTTGGGGAGTAAAAAATTCCAAGTAGGATCTTATTGGGAGAATATATTTATTGTGTAAAGTGAGAGAAACTAGACAAGAGATTCGAGGCATAGACTGTGACGACTTGATATGAATTCGAGTATTTTATAATTATGATTTAATAGAGAATGAATAAATAATTATTAATATTATAAATCAGAAAGTATAATTACTTAGGAAAAACGCGTTTCAATTCGAGAGTTAGGTGGTTTTAAATAGAATGTCTTCTGTCAAGTTAATAAATCCCAAAGCAGAGGTAGCGCGTGCTTCTCAAGCACTCTCGATAATAACAGAAGCCGCTAATGGACTAAAGGAGCTACTAAAAACAAATTTGGGGCCTCATGGAACTATAAAAATGTAATTATTGGAAAATATTCCTAGGCTTGTGTCAGGAGCTGGGGATATAAAAATTACGAAGGATGGAAAGTGTCTAATGCACGAAATGGTAACAATGAGCTTTAAAACATGTTTAGCAAATAAGTAATCCGATCTGTTCGTTGATTGGTCGAGCCGTGACCGCGCAAGATGATATTTTGGGTGATGGAACAACCTCTACTGTATTGCTTATCTGCGAATTAGTACAACAAGCAGGAATCTTTATAAGAGAGGTTGTCACGAGATAGTAACTGTAGGGTGTTCACCCTCAGTTGATTACAGATGGATTCAGATTGGCGAGAGATATGCTATTAGAGGATTTAGAGAGGTTTGCAGTGAGGAAAGATATTGACCGAACGTTACTGGTGAAAGTGGCCAAGACAGCATTGATGACCAAATTGTACGGCGATATGAGCCTGGCAGAAGTTAATATTTATGATTCATTGATAGAACATTGTTGATTCAGTGCTGGCAATTAAGACTACTGAGATCGACTTGCACATGATCGAGATTATGGAAATGATGCATCAAACCGATTGTGACAGTAATCTGGTCCACGGAATTGTCCTTGACCATGGCGCTAGACATCCTGATATGCCTAAGAGAGCTACCAATGCTTATATTCTTAGCTGTAATGTCTCGATGGAGTACGAAAAAAGGTTCTTGATTGCTCATATTGTTAGCGAGGTCAATTCTGGTTTCTTTTATCAAACCTCAGAGCAGAGGGATAAATTAGTGATTGGCGAGAGGCAGTTCTGCGATGAAAATGTTAAAAAAGTGATTGAACTAAAGAAGAGTCTTTGCAATGAGGGAAATGGATTTGTCCTTATTAACCAGAAGGTGTGTTTGAATATTAATTAGCAGGGTATTGACCCAATCTCATTGGATGCGTTAGCAAGACATGGAATTATTGCTCTGAGACGGGCGAAGAGGAGGAATATGGAGAGAATTCCCCTTGCATGTGGAGGATTTACTGTTAATTCGTTCGACCAGCTGTCCAAAGATTGTCTCGGTTTTGCAGGAAATGTTTATGAAACGAGTTTGGGAGAAGATAAGTTTACATTCCTCGAAGACTGCAATAATCCTCGTTCTGTCACTATACTCCTTAAAGGACAAAATAAGCACACACTCAACCAGCTAAAGGATGCTGTGCGGGATGGACTACGTGCTGTCAAAAATACTTTTGATGATAGTTTATAATCTTATATTATGTGTAGATTCTCTTGTTCCTGGTGCTGCTGCTTTTGAAGTACGTGGGTCTCATCTTTTATCCAGAGCAAATGTTATTGGAATGGAGAAGTGCGGTTGTCCAATATTATTTATTTACAGGAGTTGAGGTTTTTGCTAAGGCATTGGATGTGATACCAAAGACATTGGCCTCTAATGCTGGACATGACCCCCACCAATCGCTGGCAGCCTTAAAGGACTCGACTCTCTCTTACGTGGGACTAGACCTGGCTACCGGTGGAGTGATGGATCCTGTTCGTGAAGGAGTGTTCGATAATACTTGTGTTAAGGCACATTCGATATCTTCTGCGTATCTAATTTTATTTTTCCTCAGATGTGTTATGGCCTCTAACTTGCTTCAAGTGGATGAGATCATGCGTGCGGGGATATCATCAGTAAAGTCAGGATTGACCAAC
Organism: Octopus sinensis; assembly: GCF_006345805.1. NCBI lineage: Eukaryota > Metazoa > Mollusca > Cephalopoda > Octopoda > Octopodidae > Octopus > Octopus sinensis. The sequence continues at coordinate 486,799 of NW_021835996.1, forward strand.
TAACTGACATTTTGTTTTCGGATTTGTTATTACGGTTATTTCTCAATTGCACATGGTCTATTCTCTTTACTTCATTAGTTGTTAAATTAAATAATTTATATGGGAATTAGAGAGACCTTCCTCAAACTATTAAAATAAATCTATAGCTACCTCATCTCAACTGCAGTCTTTGAGCTTGCAATACTAATAAAGTTGTTTATACAAGTAGTCGAAAGACTTTAACTTTAAAGACTCACTAGTGCTGTAAAAAAGAATTTCCTCATTACGATGCTACTTTATTTTCCTTGCATGGCCCGTTCTTCTCCTGGTACAGGGTTCTTCACATTTTTATCTTTGAAACAATCGTTCAAACTCACCTGTACTGAGACTTGGACGTCCATTTTTTTGCAAAATGTAAATTTTCCGCGTTTTTAGTAAGACAGTTCTTATGGATGTACTTTTTGCGAAACTATACAAGTAATTTAAATTTAGCTGATTAATAAGATGAAGAAATAATTCAGAAAGAATACAAAATGCTTTAATTAAATCGGAGACACATCTTTCCACATTAACCCAGTTTATAATGGAAGTTTTTGCAACTAGACCTCATCTCAAATCAATTGTATGCTCACTCGATCTTCAAAAAATATTCGGCCTATCGATCGACTCGAACATAAAACTCTGGCATTCGAATTTCCACAGCAGAAGGAGAGGGCGTGTATACCTGAATGGAATCAAATCAATCTCAAGATTACTTCCAAATGGAGTTCCCCAAGGATCCCCCTCTCTCCTGCTCTATTCAATTTATACCTATCCGACATTTCTAAGCCTGAAATGGAAGACTCATTCATTTTCGCCTACGCTGACGACCTACTCATTGGATCACGTGATCAAGACCTCTCGAAAGCTTCCAAAAGAACACAAGATCTCTTATTACAAATTCGAACTTGGCTATATCAAAACAGGATGAACATCTCCCCCGAAAAATCGTCCACTACCGTATTTACGTCGGACAAGAGACTTTGAAGCCGTTCCGTTGATCTTTTTCTGGAAAACGAAAAGATCCCATTCACGAAGAACCCTAAAATTCTGGGGGTCACTTTTGACACCCACATGTGTTTTACTGCCCATTTAGAAAAGGCCATCGGATCCAGTCAGGGAAAAATTGGACTAATCAAATCGATTTTTGGCGGACTAAAGACACCGTTCTCGGCTCTCGGCACTCTCTACAAACAATTCATCGAGCCAACAATTGGCTATGCCTGCGCCGCATGGGGAATTAATCTCTCATGGTCTAACTGCCTTACAATTGTGACTACACTATGCTGACCGCGGCTAGCATTACGAAAATTTCCAACTTGGACAACATTATCCCAACTCCGCTTGACCACCTTATTAAGAAAGACGGAAAGGGTTTCTTGACCATCCAACCACCTGCCAAAAGACCTTAACAACCAGAAGCACATCACCCCGATTCAATTCCTCACAAATTACGGACTTTATCAAAAACAACGGGCTCTCATTAATCAATGTATCAATAAAGAATGTCAAAAGCTGCTCTGACTGGTTGGTTATCAAGATGGTCGAATGCAACGTATTTCACGACTATTCATATTGCTGAAAGATTTGAATATAGGTGTACAAACCTCAAAGGATTGGCTTTGAGAAAGAAAATCTTTTTCCCAGAACTGAAATACTATATTGTCTATTAGCGAATATAAAGGGATCATTATGAAAATCACTGAACAAGCAGCAAAAAAACTGTGATTCATTTGGCAATCTAACGTGAGAAAATGCTTAATAGCGATTAAGTCAGAAAATACAACGATGTTGTTACGTAAATTTACTTGCATCCCTATTAGAAATTATGTAATCAACAAAGTGAAAAAATTATACCAGTTCAGTCAATTACAAAACGTTAAAATGCACGTTAATTCTTCAATAATAACAAAGTAAAAACTGGAGATGGGAATTCTAGTGCGAAGAGGCGATCTGTGACGTATGGCGCTGTGACAACAATGAATAGATGATTAAGTCTTTAGTCAAAATACAAAAGAAGGAAAAGTTATTTAACTAAATATGCCTCAATCTAGTTAACTTATATTTTGATAATAGTAAGACCACAATTAATTGTTTCTAATGTATCTATTCAAAATATTGTCATTCTTGTTGTCTAGCGAATAAATTTATTGTAAGAATATTCAATATAGCCTCAAATAATAAATCTATAGTTGATAAAATCAAAATATCAGAATAACAAATGACGACGTCCTTTTATTTCGAATGTGCGCCGGCCAAATCTGCTGAGAGGAGGAAGGGTAGTTGATTTATAAGCATTGATACTATTATAACAAAAGAAAATACCCAGAAACTGCTTTTGGCAACATTCCATTATTATTAAGAAATATATCCTTAATGTTCCTTTATTTAAAAAAACATGCATACTCCCTTTTCTTTGGCTTTAGTATTCTGTTTTGGTACGGAGTTTCTTGGTCTAACAATATAAAAAACGAACAATTATTAACTAAACGAACGTTTATCGCCCACAATTTTCCTCGTTGTATAGCCTTTGGTTGATACAAGCTGGCACTTGAGTGCTACTTATTTGCATCTTTACTTTGCTAACCTGAATTTTCGCATCTAAGTTCTCTTATTTCTTCTTTTAGTCCATTAATTATTTGTTCATAATAATCCATCATTATACTCGATTTAGTTGTCATACATGAAAATGTATCGTATCATTAAAAAATGTATTATCAATTTAAAAAAACAAATTTTTATGTAATGACTAAATCCAGTAAAATTAATTAAAGTAGAGAGATATCTTATCCAGATAATATTGGTTCCATCATCCTCCTTTTCGCCTCCAATCCGCCTCTTTCTGCCAGACTCATGGGCCGGGATAAAGCGTCCATGTCCTAGATAGGTTCCATCGATGTCTTGTCGTGGCTACTCCCTCCTTTCAGTCGCTTAGCTGTGATTCACCGCGGTAGCTGCATGCTATTTTATGTCTGTTAATCACGATGGTCTGGACATAGGCACAAGTTGAATTGTCGCATTTTAGAGAGTTTTGATGATGTTTGCAAAATTTAGATCCTACTCCATCACATGTGAGAACCAGTGACACGACGATCACCCTTTCATTTTGAATTAACTTCAATTTGCTTGCCAAGATTTTGTATTTATGTAATTTCTCGACTTACATATGAAATATTTTGAAATATTGTTTTACAAAACCTGCGGATAAAGCAGAGGACACCAAGAAGAAGAAATATGATAGGCTAACCGATCGTTACGTTTTCCGGCCGGTTGCTGTCGAAACACTGGGATAGATTGGGAAGGAGTCGTTGTGCTTCCTCAAGTGTATTATACGTCTCAAGACCTTGAGAACACACAATCCTCTGGAGACGAGATGGCTCCTCCAGAACGTGTCCCAAGCAATAGTGAGGGGAAACAGGATCGCCATCAGTTCTTCATATTGACCTTAACAATCTAGACATATTTGAACGATTAATTACGAAATATGGACTTACATATTGTTGAAAAGTAATCCAAATGTCAAATGAGCGTAATGATGTTCCGAACTTTGTCGTAGACACAAATGTCCGATTTATTATTATTGACTTTACTATCCGTCTTGATCGTCGTGTCCACCCGTATTTTGTTGAACAAAACACAAAATTCCCTCTAACTTTGAAGAGGTGTTCCATTGAGATAACCATCAGGACGATTCACTCAGATCCACGTCCAAATAATCATATACAAATTAAACAAAATCAAGTAAAGGGGCTTTCTTCGTATCTACTCAATTAAGTAATTTCCTTGCAAACCCTTTAAAACCTTCAATTTGAAGGTTTCCGGAGTTGCAAATTAATACTTTCTACATACGAATTCCTTGATAGTGGCCATGTATGTTTTCTTTGATCTGACAGCGTTAAGGATTCCTTCTCTCCTCAAACAATAAGACGCCTTCATATCAATGTCCCGGAGAAATTCAAGAAGCATTCGCTCGCTTTTATGCTCAACAGAGATCAATCCTCAAGTCGGTCTCTTGGAAGATAGTCTATGTTTGTTCCCAGGTTTCATGTGTATTTGGTGGCGTTTCAAGACCTTGTGCACATTCTTGTCAATATTTTCAAATTTGCATGGTTCAATATCAATAAGCCCGATGTAGTAGTTACACAACGATAGTGGATGCTCACTGACAGACTTGAAAAAAATTTCAGAATTCAGTTTCGAATCTGCAAGGCTATTAACTCTCTCCTTGAAAGCATCCGAGATTGAGGTCATCGTATCATTTTCAGAACGCTGCTATCCTTGTTTTCCAATACTCCAAGATCCGGAGTTGCAAATTAATACTTTCCACTCACTCTTTTACTGACGCCTGCTCTCGTAAAAACAAACAATCCCGTCATGCACCATGGCTTTGCCATTCAACCCTTCAAGATTAGTTGCAGACTTTTCAGCATTTTGCTCCAATCCGGCAACTTGAAAGAATTGATCAACCTCGGCATCATCCTCATTACAGTGTCTTCCTTCAGAGCAAACACTTTTAGGTCGTCCATAAATAACAAGTTGTCCATAATATCCCCATTTTGTTGATGGATACATTGGTTGAGCAATGCCTGCTCTTTAGCTCCTTGGCATATTCTTCTCGTCCACAATTTATTGTCGCTGATCAAATTGTATGCTTAAATGTAGTCCGTCAATTTTTGTTCGCACATTTAGTAACAATTTTATATAGATCTTAATAATGGTGTCTTTTCCAAAATCAGCAGTTGTGTCGTCATCACCAGTTACCAGATTATACAATAAAATCGAGTCTCACACGGGCTCTTGTTTTACCCAAACACTCTCCTAGAATGAGAAACACTGACTCTGGTCAAACATAAACTGCGTATTTTTCTTTTTTTCATTGAAGTTCCTGTAGAACTGCTATCGGTTAAGTTCAAAACACATATTGTCTCTCAGGAATTTCTTCCTTGTTTATGGGTCACCAGCTTTTTTCCACAATTTTTGCCTTATATTCGATGTAGGTGACAACTCTAAACAAGTCTCCTTTTTTGGCCGTCCGGTATCCATATTGGCACAAAGTGTCCCTCAATTCGTCGCTGAATGATTTACTCGTTTTGTAATTGTTAGTTAGTGGTGTGACCAACTCGAGTTCCTTCCTATGTTTATCAACCTTCGCGTTCATAATTCAGATCCACTGACTCTTTTACTGACGCCGTGGGTCAGTGGGTCATATGCTCGCTAGCCAGCATAAAGGATGTCAGCAATGTCATTGAGAATAGCCGGTCGATTTGCTATTATAAATTCCCCAATCGATGAATTTATGCAAGTTAAATTTCTTTATTAAAAAGCTGATAAAGAACTTTGCTGGTTGAAGCCTGCAAATCACGTGGAATTAAATTTGCTTGCCCGATTTGTGAATTACACTCAATTAAGCAATTTGTAAAGAGAGAAATTTCAGTTTTGGAAGATATATTTTCTGGGTTATGACCAGACAGAAATGAGTCCTCCTTCACTCTACTCCTCTTCACGTTCAATATTGACTTTGTAGCCTGGAACTTTTAATTGAACGTCCGTGTTATATGAGGCGATTCATCGCGAGAAATCCTTCAAATCTTTGCTTGCCGGAGAGTACAACTTCTGTTGTCCATTGTATCTTATCAGCATTGGTGACTTGATCGATTACGGCCTGCAAGATGAGCAGGGCATCATAGCCTACTTGGGGAGCAGGGTTCTGAGATAAGGCAAATTCTTGGGCACTTCATCTACGTTCTCACCGGCTTTTCTTTTTAATTGATTCGTAGGTTGGCCCTCAGCTAGCGATTCACAGAGCTCAATCCAAACATGCACGTACCTCGAGAATTAATAAAATCTTAATTTAAAATAATATTAAAATAAAATTTTATTTGAAAAAACTAAATATGACGTCTCAGTTTTACTGTTGCTATTTGCTTATTTCGCAAAATCAAAAACACAAAGGAAAAGTGTATATCGGATTCACCGTAGACCCCATACGTCGTCTTATGCAGCATAATAGGGGAGAACAGTCGGGAGGAGCCCACAAGACTTCTGGGAAAGGACCGTGGTAATGAATCTATAATAATGGAAACAGGGATATGGCACTGACTATTCACGGTTTCCCTAACGAGATTTCAGCTTTACGAGTAGTTTTTAATTAACGAACAGTAGTTTGAGTGGGCTTGGCAACACCCCGATCTGTCTCGGACAATTCACATGCGCAAAATTCACAACGAGTCTCCTTTTTTATTTTATGTCCGAGTGGTAAACAGTATTTTGAAGACTCCTCCGTGGAGTTTTCTAGCACTTTCAATTCAATGGCTGAACCACGAAATGTCAATTCCTATATCTCCTCCCCTACATATGCCAATTCTTTATGGTCCAATTTGCATTCCTACTGAAAACTCTTGTGAGATTTGGAATAAATGTAGCACATGTCAGCATTCCATCAATCTTTTGTGTGGAATAGCGTGCAATCATTGCTCATCTCAGTTTCACATGTTATGTCTTGCCAAACAACTAATAAATTCCAAACAAGTAATTCCTCTTCTAGGCAATTGCCCAGTTTGTAGAGGAGATTTGTGCTGGCCTGTTCTTGTAAAAAAGATATTTTCTTTTTAAATAAATTATTTTTATAAATCGAGCGAGTTTTTAATTTTCTTAGTAAGTATGGAATCAGATTCTCACAGCCGTGAACCGTATTCGGCACGTGGCCAAGGGCGACGCCACCGAATCGGCTGAAGAATATGATCAAAAAGACGTGAACAACCACATCAAATTCTACGTGAAAACAGCGCACAAGGAGCACAGGAAATCGGATTCACTTTTCTCAAACAGAAGTCTAAAGAAATAGCCGTACTTTAAAAGAGGTGGTGGATATTTCGCACTCCACAAAAACTTCGTATTCTCACGGCCCGGACAAAATTTCGGTTATTCTATTAAAAAAATCTCGGTGTCGAAGGAGTCACATTTCTAACGGCTATCTTCAACTACTCGAACAAACGTAATGTAATTTCGTCACTATGAAAATAGGCTCTGATAAGGCCGATACTGAAACTTGGAAAATCAAGAGACGACCCGGCATCTTTTAGGCCTGTTAACCTGTTATGCTCCATTTCAAAAATCCTGGAAAGGATAGTTCTTAGAAAAATAGAAGAGTTTTTTACTCGAAAAACCGTTTCAACATGGGTTCAAGATGGCAAAGGCCATGTCTTCATATTAACAGGCATTGACGGAATTGATTCTTCTTTGTTTTGCAAACAAACCGAGGCACTAAAAGACCGTGCTTCGCTCCATAGACTTACACAAAGGCTTCGACTCTGAATCGAGAAGGCTCCTATCAAGGAAGATATTTCGCCGAAACTCAAACTATGAATCTAAGTGGACGAAGGGGAAGGATGTGCCTCAGAGGACTAAAGTCCACGTCACGACTTCTACCAAACAGAGTATCCCAAGGATCCCCAATATTCCCGGCCCTTTTCCTGAAGATGTCCGCCTTACCTCGAGAATAATGATATTGTCCTTTCATATGAGGATGACATCGTATTGGCCTCACAGGACCAGGACATCCAGAAGGCCTTTGAATGGCTCCAAGCTATCTTTGATCGGCTCAACGTATGGCTAACTGATAACTCGCGGTTTACTTATTTATTACATAATCTCAAGTAATTCACTACATAATATCAAGTACCTCCATATCCTCACATCTAGAGACCTCTCCATATTGCATAATATATTACGTAATTCATTACATCATCTCAAGTATGTCCATTTAATCACATTTAGGGATGTCCTTAAATTGCATAATATATTAGGTATTTTATTTTATAATCTCAAGTACCTTTAATCTAGCGAACTCCCAAATTGAATAATATATTACGTAATTTACTACATAATCTCAAGTACCTCCATATGGTTACATCTAGCGACCTCCAAAATTGAATAATATATTACGTAATTCATTACCTAATCTCAAGTACCTCCATATGCTTACATCTAGCGACCTCCCCAAATTGCATAATATATTACGTAATTTATTACATAATCTCAAGTACCCTCATATGCTGACATCTAGATACCTCTCCATATTGCATAATATATTACGTAATTCACTACATCATCTCAAGTATGTCCATATAATCACATCTAGGGATGTCCCAAAATTGCATAATATATTATGTAATTTATTACATAATCTCAAGTTCCCCCATATCCTTACATCTAGAGACCTCTCAATAATGCATAATATATTACGTAATTCATTACATCATCTCAACTATGTCCATTTAATCACATTTAGGGATGTCCTTAAATTGCATAATATATTAGGTCAGAGGTTTCCAAGCTTTTTTTTACGCGCCTCCCTTAGAGAAAAAGTACAATCTTGCGCCTCCCTTTATATTCCATAATATAATACAATTATTATTTATCAAAAACAATTTTTATCAAAAACAATTTTTTAAAACAAAAAGTTAATGAGATAATTTTTTTTCCATCTTGGCGCAAAGTTTTTCAAATCTTGGTGTCATCGCAGAGAGTGCTACTCTTAGCTCATTAGTCACTACTAAACGAGTTCGATATTTAGATTTAATTGCAGCTAGTGCAGAAAATCCAGTTTCGCATAAATATGAAGTAGCAAATGGCAACAAAACTTTCATTGCTTTATTCGACAAAATTTCATATACCGTTCTTACATTCAACCAAAAAGAAATTAGCGGTTCTCTCTCAAATTTTTGTTTCATAATGTATCGCATGACAATTCTATCAATTTTTCTTTTCAAAAGTTGTCAATGCAAATTGATTATCTTCTTCATCAATAAATGGATTCTGTATCCATTCGAACATTTTACAGTCGAGATCTTTAAAATAGTGAGCAAAATGCTTCAACAAACAATCCAAATGTTCAGCAAATATGTCTTTGTTGCTTCAATGTTCACTATGGCGCAAAAGGTGTTTAAAAGTGGAAACATGTCATAGATATTTTTTTGTATATTTGATTTCCATAATACCAATTTTTCATAAATGCTTTTATTTTGTCCTTTTGAGAGAATAATGTAGTGTGTGGTCCCTGCATTGATTTATTCAATATACTCAAAAAATTCAATAAATAGGCAAATTTGACAATAAGTCATCAATCCCTGAACAACTTTGCATCTTCAAATATCATTTTCATCTGCTGCAAGTGTTTTGAGGCAAAGCAAACAGAGGGGTTTTTCCATAGAATCAACAAATATACGTGTGAATCCTAACAATAAGTAAGATGGAAAGTATTTTCTTGTCTTTGGAGTGGTATTGATTATATTCCAATCATTTTGATTCTTTGAACCATCGTCAAAATCTTTATTATTCGTGAATTTTCTTTTGCAACCACTCAAGAATTTATTCATGTGTTAAAATTATTTATTGTCTAATAAATTAAATAAATTTTTGAAAAAATATAATTTTTTAAATTAATAACTCTTATTATCGGAATATAGTCACGTTTTTTACATAGATATAATTTTCTAAAAAATGTTTCTGAATACTTTTCGCGCCTCCCTTGACACGAGTCAACGCCTCCCTAGGGAGGCGCGCCTCCCCATTTGGAAACCTCTGTATTAGGTATTTCATTTTATAATCTCAAGTACCTTTAATCTAGCGACCTCCCAAATTGAATAATATATTACGTAATTCATTACATAATCTCAAGTACCTCCATATGGTTACATCTAGCGACCTCCCCAAATTGCATAATATATTACGTAATTTATTACATAATCTCAAGTACCCCCATATGCTCACATCTAGATACCTCTCCATATGCATAATATATTACGTAATTCATTACATCATCTCAAGTATGTCCATATAATCACATCTAGGGATGTCCCAAAATTGCATAATATATTAGGTAATTCATTATATAATCTCAAGTACCTTTATATACTCACATCTAGCGACCTACCAAATTGAATAATATATTACGTAATTCATTACATAATCTCAAGTACCTCCATAAACTCACATCACGGGATGTCTTAATTTGCATAATATTTACGAAATTCATGACATAATCTCAAGTACCCTCAATATTCTACTCATTCATTACATAATCTCAAGTACCCCATATTAAAATCTAGGGACCTTCCATATTGCATAATATCTTACGTAATTCATTACATAATATAAATTGCATAATATTTTACGCAATTTATTACATAATCTCAAGTACCCCGATATTCTCACATCTAAGACGTCTCCACAATGCATAATATATCACGTAATTCATTACATCATCTCAGGTACTCTCCATTATCACATCTGGGGATTTCCCTAAAATGAATAATATATTACGTAATTTATTACATAATCTCAAGTACCCCTATATCCTAACATCTAGCGACCTACCCAAATTGAATAATATATTACGTAATTCATTACATAATCTCAAGTACCTCCATAAACTCACTTCACGGGATGTCTTAATTTGCATAATATATTACGAAATTCATGACATAATCTCAAGTACCCCAATATTCTACTCATTCATTACATAATCCTAATATGCTAAAATCTAGGGACCTTCTCATATTGCATAATATCTTACGTAATTCATTACATAATCTAAATTGCATAACATTTTACGTAATTTATTACATAATCTCAAGTACCTTCATTTCCTCACATATATGGACCTCATCAAATTGCATATTATATTAGGTAATTCATTACATAATCTCATGTAACTCCATATGCTTACATCTAGCGACCTCCCCAAATTGCATAATATATTACGTAATTTATTACATAATCTCAAATAGCCCCATATGCTCACATCTAGATACCTCTCCATATGCATAATATATTACGTAATTCATTACATCATCTCAAGTATGTCCATATAATCACATCTAGGGTTGTCCCAAAATTGCATAATATATTATGTAATTTATTACATAATCTCAAGTACCCCCATATCCTTACATCTAGAGACCTTTCAATAATGCATAATATATTACGTAATTCATTACATCATCTCAACTATGTCCATTTAATCACATTTAGGGATGTCCTTAAATTGCATAATATATTAGGTATTTCATTTTATAATCTCAAGTACCTTTAATCTAGCGACCTCCCAAATTGAATAATATATAACGTAATTTATTACATAATCTCAAGTACCTCCATATGGTTACATCTAGCGACCTCCCCAAATTGCATAATATATTACCTAATTTATTACATAATCTCAAGTACCCCCATATGCTCACATCTAGATACCTCTCCATATTGCATAATATATTACGTAATTCATTACATCATCTCAAGTATGTCCATATAATCACTTCTAGCGACCTCCCCAAATTGCATAATATATTACCTAATTTATTACATAATCTCAAGTACCCCCATATCCTCACATCTAGAGACCTCTCCATATTGCATAATATATTACGTAATTTATAACATAATCTCAAGTATGTACATATAATCACATATAAGGATGTCCCTAAATTGCATAATATATTACGTAATTCATTATATAATCTCAAGTACCTTTAAATACTCACATCTAGCGACCTCCCCAAATTGAATAATATATTACGTAATTCATTACATAATCTCAAGTACCTCCATAAACTCACATCACGGGATGTCTTAATTTGCATAATATATTACGAAATTCATGACATAATCTCAAGTACCCCAATATGCTAAAATCTAAGGACATTCTCATATTGCATAATATCTTACGTAATTCATTACATAATATAAATTGCATAACATTTTACGTAATTTATTACATAATCTCAAGTACCTTTATTTCCTCCCATATATGGACCTCCCCAAATTGCATAATATATTACGTAATTTATTACATAATCTCAAATAGCTCCATATGCTCACATCTAGATACCTCTCCATATTGCATAATATATTACGTAATTCATTACATAATCTCAAGTACCTCCATATGCTTACATCTAGCGACCTCCCCAAATTGCATAATATATTACGTAATTTATTACATAATCTCAAGTATGTCCATATAATCACATCTAGGGATGTCCCAAAATTGCATAATATATTATGTAATTTATTACATAATCTCAAGTACCCCCATATCCTTACATCTAGAGACCTCTCAATAATGCATAATATATTACGTAATTCATTACATCATCTCAAGTACCTCCATAAATTCACATCACGGGATGTCTTAATTTGCATAATATATTACGAAATTCATGACATAATCTCAAGTACCTCAATATTCTACCATAATCATTACATAATCTAAAGTACCCCAATATGCTAAAATCTAGGACCTTCCATATTGCAGAATATCTTACGTAATCATGACATTCATAATTATCTAATTGCATAATATATTATGTAATTTATTACATAATCTCAAGTACCCCCATATCCTTACATCTAGAGACCTCTCCATAATGCATAATATATTACGTAATTCATTACATCATCTCAAGTATGTCCATATAATCACATCTAGGGATGTCCCAAAATTGCATAATATATTAGGTAATTCATTATATAATCTCAAGTACCTTTATATACTCACATCTAGCGACCTACCCAAATTGAATAATATATTTCGTAATTCATTACATAATCTCAAGTACCTCCATAAACTCACATCACGGGATGTCTTAATTTGCATAATATATTACGAAATTCATGACATAATCTCAAGTACCTCAATATTCTACTCATTCATTACATAATCTCAAGTACCCCAATATGCTAAATCTAAGGACATTCTCATATTGCATAATATCTTACGTAATTCATTATAAATAATAAATGCATAACATTTTACGTAATTTATTACATAATCTCAAGTACCTTATTTCCTCCCATATATGGACCTCCCCAAATTGCATAATATATTACGTAATTTATTACATAATCTCAAATAGCTCCATATGCTCACATCTAGATAACCTCTCCATATTGCATAATATATTACGTAATTCATTACATAATCTCAAGTACCTCCATATGCTTACATCTAGCGACCTCCCCAAATTGCATAATATTACGTAATTTATTACATAATCTCAAGTACCCCCATATGCTCACATCTAGATACCTCTCCATATTGCATAATATATTACGTAATTCATTACATCATCTCAAGTACCTCCATAAACTCACTTCTCGGGATGTCTTAATTTGCATAATATATTACGAATTCATGACATAATCTCAAGTACCCCAATATTCTACTCATCTATTACATAATCCTAATATGCTAAAATCTAGGGACCTTCTCATATTGCATAATATCTTACGTAATTCATTACATAATCTAAATTGCATAACATTTTACGTAATTTATTACATAATCTCAAGTACCTTCATTTCCTCACATATATGGACCTCATCAAATTGCCATATTATATTAGGTAATTCATTACATAATCTCATGTAACTCCATATGCTTACATCTAGCGACCTCCCCAAATTGCATAATATATTACGTAATTTATTACATAATCTCAAATAGCCCCATATGCTCACATCTAGATACTCTCCATATTGCATAATATATACGTAATTCATTACATCATCTCAAGTATGTCCATATAATCACATCTAGGGTTGTCCCAAAATTGCATAATATATTATGTAATTTATTACATAATCTCAAGTACCCCCATATCCTTACATCTAGAGACCTTTCAATAATGCATAATATATTACGTAATTCATTACATCATCTCAACTATGTCCATTTAATCACATTTGGGATGTCCTTAATTGCATAATATATTAGGTATTTCATTTATAATCTCAAGTACTTTATCTTGCGACCTCCCAATTGAATAATATATTACGTAATTAATTATTATAATCTCAAATAGCCCCATATGCTCACATCTAGATACCTCTCCATATTGCATAATATATTACGTAATTCATTACATCATCTCAAGTATGTCCATAAATCACATCTAGGATTGTCCCAAAATTGCATAATATATTATGTAATTTATTACATAATCTCAAGTACCCCCATATCCTTACATCTAGAGACCTTTCAATAATGCATAATATATTACGTAATTCATTACATCATCTCAACTATGTCCATTTAATCACATTTAGGGATGTCCTTAAAATTGCATAATATTTAGGTATTTCATTTATAATCTCAAGTACCTTAATCTACGATCTCCTCCCAATTGAATAATATATACGTAATTTATTACATAATCTCAAGTACCTCTCCATATGGTTTACATCTAGCGACCTCCCCAAATGCAATAATATATTTACCTAATTTATTACATAATCTCAAGTACCCCCATATGCTCAATCTAGATACCTGCTACTCTCCATATTGCATAATATATTACGTAATTAATTATAACATCATCTCAAGTATGTCCATATAATCACTTCTAGCGACCTCCCAAATTGCATAATATATACCTAATTATTACATAATCTCAAGTACCCCCATATCCTCACATCTAGAGACTCTCCATATTGCATAATATATTACGTAATTTATAACATAATCTCAAGTATGTACATATAATCACACTATAAGGATGTCCCTTAATTGCATAATATATTACGTAATTCATTATATAATCTCAAGTACCTTTAAATACTCACATCTAGCGACCGCTCCCCAAATTGAATAATATATTACGTAATTCATTACATAATCTCAAGTACCTTCGATAACTCACATCACGGATGTCTTAATTTGCATAATATATTACGAAATTCATGACATAATCTCAGTACCCCAATATGCTAATCTAAGGACATTCTCATATTGCATAATATCTTACGTACTTCATTACATAATTAAATTGCATAACATTTTACGTAATTTATTACATAATCTCAAGTACCTTTATTTCCCCTCACCTATATGGACCTCCCCAAATTGCATAATATATTACGTAATTTATTACATAATCTCAAATAGCTCCATATGCTCACATCTAGATACCTCTCCATATGCATAATATATTACGTAATTCATTACATAATCTCAAGTACCTCCATATGCTTACATCTAGCGACCTCCCCAAATTGCAATAATATATTACGTAATTTATTACATAATCTCAAGTATGTCCATAAATCACATCTAGGATGTCCCAAAATTGCATAATATTTAGTAATTTTATTACATAATCTCAAGTACCACCCCATATCCTTACATCTAGAGACCTCTTCAATATGCATAATATATTACGTAATTCATTTACATCATCTCAAGTACCTCCATAAATTCACATCACGGGGCTGTCTTAATTTGCATAATATATTACGAATTCATGACCATAATCTCAAGTACCCAATATTCTAACTCATTGCCCATTACATAATCTCAAGTACCCCGATATTCTCAGATTCTAGAGACGTCTCCACAATGCATAATATATCACGTAATTCATTACATAATCTCAAGTATGTCCATATATCACATCTAGGGAGTCCCAATTGCATATATATTAGGTATATTCATTATATATCTCAAGTACCTTTATAACTCACATCTAGCGACCTACCCAAATTGAATAATATATTCGTAATTCATTTACATAATCTCAAAGTACCTCCATAAACTCACATCAGGGATGTCTAATTTGCATAATATTTACGAAATTCATGACATAAATCTCAAGTACCTCAATATTCTACTCATTCCTTACATAATCTCAAGTACCCCAATATGCTAAAATCTAAGGACATTCTCATATGGCATAATTATCTTACGTAATTCATACATAATATAAATTGCATACATTTACGACGTAATTTATACATATATCTCATACCTTTATTTCCTCCCATATATGGACTCTCCCCAAATTGCATAATATATTACGTAATTTATTACATAATCTCAAATAGCTCCATATGCTCACATCTAGATACCTCTCCATATTGCATAATATATTACGTAATTCATTACATAATCTCAAGTACTCTCCATATGGCTTACATCTAGCGACCTCCCAAAATTGCATAATATATTACGTAATTTATTACATAATCTCAAGTACCCCCATATGCTCAATCTAGATACCTCTCCATATTGCATAATATATTACGTAATTCATTACATCATCTCAAGTACCTCCATAAACTCACTTCACGGGATGTCTTAATTTGCATAATATATTACGAAATTCATGACATAATCTCAAGTACCCCAATATTCTACTCATTCATTACATAATCCTAATATGCTAAAATCTAGGGACCTTCTCATATTGCATAATATCTTACGTAATTCATTACATAATCTAAATTGCATAACATTTTACGTAATTTATTACATAATCTCAAGTACCTTCATTTCCTCACATATATGGACCTCATCAAATTGCATATTATATTAGGTAATTCATCATAATCTCATGTAACTCCATATGCTTACCCTAGCGACCTCCCCAAATTGCATAATATTTACGTAATTTATTACATAATCTCAATAGCCCCATATGCTCACATCTAGATACCTCTCCATATGCATAATATATTACGTAATTCATTACATCATCTCAAGTATGTCCATATAATCACATCTAGGGTTGTCCCAAAATTGCATAATATATTATGTAATTTATTACATAATCTCAAGTACCCCATATCCTTACATCTAGAGACCTTTCAATAATGCATAATATATTACGTAATTCATTACAACATCATCTCAACTATGTCCATTTAATCACATTTAGGGATGTCCTTAAATTGCATAATATATTAGGTATTTCATTTTATAATCTCAAGTACCTTTAATCTTGCGACCTCCCAAATTGAATAATATATAACGTAATTTATTACATAATCTCAGTACCTCCATAGGTTACATCTAGCGACCTCCCCAAATTGCATAATATATTACCTAATTTATTACATAATCTCAAGTACCCCATATGCTCACATCTAGATACCTCTCCATTTGCATAATATATTACGTAATTCATTACATCATCTCAAGTATGTCCATATAATCACTTCTAGCGACCTCCCCAAATTGCATAATATATTACCTAATTTATTACATAATCTCAAGTACCCCCATATCCTCACATCTAGAGACCTCTCCATATTGCATAATATATTACGTAATTTATAACATAATCTCAAGTATGTACATATAATCACATATAAGGATGTCCCTAAATTGCATAATATATTACGTAATTCATTATATAATCTCAAGTACCTTTAAATACTCACATCTAGCGACCTCCCCAAATTGAATAATATATTACGTAATTCATTACATAATCTCAAGTACCTCCATAAACTCACATCACGGGATGTCTTAATTTCCATAATATATTACGAAATTCATGACATATGCTCAAGTACCCCAATATGCTAAAATCTAAGGAAATTCTCATATTGCATAATATCTTACGTAATTCATTACATAATATAAATTGCATAACATTTTACGTAATTTATTACATAATCTCAAGTACCTTTATTTCCTCCCATATATGGACCTCCCCAAATTGCATAATATATTACGTAATTTATTACATAATCTCAAATGGCTCCATATGCTCACATATAGATACCTCTCCATATTGCATAATATCTTACGTAATTCATTACATAATATAAATTGCATAACATTTTACGTAATTTATTACATATCTCAAGTACCTTATTTCCTCCCATATTATGACCTCCCCAAATTGCATAATATATTACGTAATTTATTACATAATCTCAAATAGCTCCATATGCTCACATCTAGATACCTCTCCATATTGCATAATATATTACGTAATTCATTACATAATCTCAAGTACCTCCATATGCTTACATCTAGCGACCTCCCCAAATTGCATAATATATTACGTAATTTATTACATAATCTCAAGTACCCCCATATGCTCACATCTAGATACCTCTCCATATTGCATAATATATTACGTAATTCATTACATCATCTCAAGTACCTCCATAAACTCACTTCACGGGATGTCTTAATTGCATAATATATTACGAAATTGACTAATCTCAAGTACCCCAATATTCTACTCATTCATTACATAATCCTAATATGCTAAATCTAGGGACCTTCTCATATTGCATAATATCTTACGTATTCATTACATCTAATTGCATAACATTTTACGTAATTTATTACATAATCTCAAGTACCTTCATTTCCTCACATATATGGACCTCATCAAATTGCATATTATATTAGGTAATTCATTACATAATCTCATGTAACTCCATATGCTTACATCTAGCGACCTCCCCAAATTGCATAATATATTACGTAATTTATTACATAATCTCAAATAGCTCCATATGCTCACATCTAGATACCTCTCCATATTGCATAATATATTACGTAATTCATTACATAATCTCAAGTACCTCCATATGCTTACATCTAGCGACCTCCCCAAATTGCATAATATATTACGTAATTTATTACATAATCTCAAGTACCCCCATATGCTCACATATAGATACCTCTCCATATTGCATAATATATTACGTAATTCATTACATCATCTCAAGTACCTCATAAACTCACTTCACGGGATGTCTTAATTTGCATAATATATTACGAAATTCATGACATAATCTCAAGTACCCCAGTATTCTACTCATTCATTACATAATCCTAATATGCTAAATCTAGGGACCTTCTCATATTGCATAATATCTTACGTAATTCATTACATAATCTAAATTGCATAACATTTACGTAATTTATTACATAATCTCAAGTACTTTCATTTCCTCACATATATGGACCTCATCAAATGGCATATTATATTAGGTAATTCATTACATAATCTCATGTAACTCCATATGCTTACATCTAGCGACCTCCCCAAATTGCATAATATATTACGTAATTTATTACATAATCTCAAATAGCCCCATATGCTCACATCTAGATACCTCTCCATATTGCATAATATATAACGTAATTCATTACATCATCTCAAGTATGTCCATATAATCACATCTAGGGATGTCCCAAAATTGCATAATATATTATGTAATTTATTACATAATCTCAAGTACCCCCATATCCTTACATCTAGAGACCTCTCAATAATGCATAATATATTACGTAATTCATTACATCATCTCAACTATGTCCATTTAATTACATTTAGGGATGTCCTTAAATTGCATAATATATTACGTAATTCATTACATCATCTCAAGTATGTCCATATAATCACATCTAGGGATGTCCCAAAATTGCATAATATATTAGGTAATTCATTATATAATCTCAATACCCCTATATACTCACATCTAGCGACCTACCCAATTGAATAATATATTACGTATTCATTACATAATCTCAAGTACCTCCATAAATTCACATCACGGGATGTCTTAATTTGCATAATATATTACGAAATTCATGACATAATCTCAAGTACCTCAATATTCTATCTACTCATTCATTACATAATCTCAGTACCCCAATATGCTAAAATCTAGGGACCTTCCATATTGCAGAATATCTTACGTAATTCATGACATTACATAATCTAATTGCATAATATTTTACGCAATTTATTACATAATCTCAAGTACCCCGATATTCTCAGATCTAGAGACGTCTCCACAATGCATAATATATCACGTAATTCATTACATCATCTCAAGTATGTCCATATAATCACATATAGGGATGTCCCAAATTGCATAATATATTAGGTAATTCATTATATAATCTCAAGTACCTTTATATACTCACATCTAGCGACCTACCCAAATTGAATAATATATTTCGTAATTCATTACATAATATCAAGTACCTCCATAAACTCACATCACGGGATGTCTTAATTTGCATAATATATTACGAAATTCATGACATAATCTCAAGTACCTCAATATTCTACTCATTCATTACATAATCTCAAGTACCCCCAATATGCTAAAATCTAAGGACATTCTCATATTGCATAATATCTTACGTAATTCATTACATAATATAAATTGCATAACATTTTAACGTAATTTATTACATAATCTCAAGTACCTTTATTTCCTCCCATATATGGACCTCCCCAAATTGCATAATATATACGTAATTTATTACATAATCTCAAATAGCTCCATATGCTCACATCTAGATACCTCTCCATATTGCATAATATATTACGTAATTCATTACATAATCTCAAGTACCTCCATATGCTTACATCTAGCGACCTCCCAAAATTGCATAATATATTAGGTAATTCATTATATAATCTCAAGTACCTTTATATACTCACATCTAGCGACCTACCCAAATTGAATAATATATTTCGTAATTCATTACATAATCTCAAGTACCTCCATAAACTCACATCACGGGATGTCTTAATTTGCATAATATATTACGAAATTCATGACATAATCTCAAGTACCTCAATATTCTACTCATTCATTACATAATCTCAAGTACCCCAATATGCTAAAATCTAAGGACATTCTCATATTGCATAATATCTTACGTAATTCATTACATAATATAAATTGCATAACATTTTACGTAATTTATTACATAATCTCAAGTACCTTTATTTCCTCCCATATATGGACCTCCCCAAATTGCATAATATATTACGTAATTTATTACATAATCTCAATAGCTCCATATGCTCACATCTAGATACCTCTCCAAATTGCATAATATATTACGTAATTTATTACATAATCTCAAGTACCCCATATCTTCATATCAAGGACCTCCCCAAATTGCATAATATATTACGCAATTTCATACATAATCTCAAGTACCCCATATCCTCAAATCTAGAAACCTCCCCAAATTGCATAATGTATCACGCAATTTATTACATAATCTCAAGTACCCCCATAAACTCACTTCACGGATGTCTTAATTTGCATAATATATTACGAATTCATGACATAATCTCAAGTACCCCCCAATATTCTACTCATTCATTACATAATCCTAATATGCTAAAATCTAGGGACCTTCTCATATTGCATAATATCTTACGTAATTCATTACATAATCTAAATTGCATAACATTTTACGTAATTTATTACATAATCTCAAGTACC
Organism: Octopus sinensis; assembly: GCF_006345805.1. Lineage (NCBI taxonomy): Eukaryota > Metazoa > Mollusca > Cephalopoda > Octopoda > Octopodidae > Octopus > Octopus sinensis. The sequence goes on from NW_021835996.1 coordinate 507,880, forward strand.
TTCATTTCCTCACATATATGGACCTCATCAAATTGCATATTATATTAGTAATTCATTACATAATCTCATGTAACTCCATATGCTTACATCTAGCGACCTCCCCCAATTGCATAATATATTACGTAATTTATTACATATCTCAAATAGCCCCATATGCTCACATCTAGATACCTCTCCATATGCATAATATATTACGTAATTCATTACACATCTCAAGTATGTCCATATAATCACATCTAGGTTGTCCCAAAATTGCATAATATATTATGTAATTTATTACATAATCTCAAGTACCCCCATATCCTTACACATAGAGACCTTTCATAATGCATAATATATTACGTAATTCATTACATCATCTCAACTATGTCCATTTAATCACATTTAGGGATGTCCTTAAATTGCATAATATATTAGGTATTTCATTTTATAATCTCAAGTACCTTTAATCTTGCGACCTCCCAAATTGAATAATATATAACGTAATTTATTACATAATCTCAAGTACCTCCATATGGTTACATCTAGCGACCTCCCCAAATTGCATAATATATTACCTAATTTATTACATAATCTCAAGTACCCCCATATGCTCACATCTAGATACCTCTCCATATTGCATAATATATTACGTAATTCATTACATCATCTCAAGTATGTCCATATAATCACTTCTAGCGACCTCCCCAAATTGCATAATATATTACCTAATTTATTACATAATCTCAAGTACCCCCATATCCTCACATCTAGAGACCTCTCCATATTGCATAATATATTACGTAATTTATAACATAATCTCAAGTAGTACATATAATCACATATAAGGATGTCCCTAAATTGCATAATATATTACGTAATTCATTATATAATCTCAAGTACCTTAAATACTCACATCTAGCGACCTCCCAAATTGAATAATATTTACGTAATTCATTACATAATCTCAAGTACCTCCATAAACTCACATCACGGGATGTCTTAATTTCCATAATATATTACGAATTCATGACATATGCTCAAGTACCCCAATATGCTAAAATCTAAGGAAATTCTCATATTGCATAATATCTTACGTAATTCATTACATAATATAAATTGCCTAACATTTTACGTAATTTATTACATAATCTCAAGTACCTTATTTCCTCCCATATATGGACCTCCCCAAATTGCATTAATATTACGTAATTTATTACAAATCTCAAATGGCTCCATATGCTCACATATAGATACCTCTCCATATTGCATAATATCTTACGTAATTCATTACATAATATAAATTGCATAACATTTTACGTAATTTATTACATAATCTCAAGTACCTTTATTTCCTCCCATATATGGACCTCCCCAAATTGCATAATATATTACGTAATTTATTACATAATCTCAAATAGCTCCATATGCTCACATCTAGATACCTCTCCATATTGCATAATATATTACGTAATTCATTACATAATCTCAAGTACCTCCATATGCTTACATCTAGCGACCTCCCCAAATTGCATAATATATTACGTAATTTATTACATAATCTCAAGTACCCCCATATGCTCACATCTAGATACCTCTCCATATTGCATAATATATTACGTAATTCATTACATCATCTCAAGTACCTCCATAAACTCACTTCACGGGATGTCTTAATTTGCATAATATATTACGAAATTCATGACATAATCTCAAGTACCCCAATATTCTACTCATTCATTACATAATCCTAATATGCTAAAATCTAGGGACCTTCTCATATTGCATAATATCTTACGTAATTCATTACATAATCTAAATTGCATAACATTTTACGTAATTTATTACATAATCTCAAGTACCTTCATTTCCTCACATATATGGACCTCATCAATTGCATATTATATTAGGTAATTCATTACATAATCTCATGTAACTCCATATGCTTACATCTAGCGACCTCCCCAAATTGCATAATATATTACGTAATTTATTACATAATCTCAAATAGCTCCATATGCTCACATCTAGATACCTCTCCATATTGCATAATATATTACGTAATTCATTACATAATCTCAAGTACCTCCATATGCTTACATCTAGCGACCTCCCCAAATTGCATAATATATTACGTAATTTATTACATAATCTCAAGTACCCCCATATGCTCACATATAGATACCTCTCCATATTGCATAATATATTACGTAATTCATTACATCATCTCAAGTACCTCCATAAACTCACTTCACGGGATGTCTTAATTTGCATAATATATTACGAAATTCATGACATAATCTCAAGTACCCCAGTATTCTACTCATTCATTACATAATCCTAATATGCTAAAATCTAGGGACCTTCTCATATTGCATAATATCTTACGTAATTCATTACATAATCTAAATTGCATAACATTTTACGTAATTTATTACATAATCTCAAGTACTTTCATTTCCTCACATATATGGACCTCATCAAATGGCATATTATATTAGGTAATTCATTACATAATCTCATGTAACTCCATATGCTTACATCTAGCGACCTCCCCAAATTGCATAATATATTACGTAATTTATTACATAATCTCAAATAGCCCCATATGCTCACATCTAGATACCTCTCCATATTGCATAATATATAACGTAATTCATTACATCATCTCAAGTATGTCCATATAATCACATCTAGGGATGTCCCAAAATTGCATAATATATTATGTAATTTATTACATAATCTCAAGTACCCCCATATCCTTACTCTAGAGACCTCTCTAGAGACCTCTCAATAATGCATAATATATTACGTAATTCATTACATCATCTCAACTATGTCCATTTAATTACATTTAGGGATGTCCTTAAATTGCATAATATATTACGTAATTCATTACATCATCTCAAGTATGTCCATATAATCACATCTAGGGATGTCCAAAATTGCATAATATATTAGGTAATTCATTATATAATCTCAAGTACCCCTATATACTCACATCTAGCGACCTACCCAATTGAATAATATATTACGTAATTCATAACATAATCTCAAGTACCTCCATAAATTCACATCACGGGATGTCTTAATTTGCATAATATATTACGAAATTCATGACATAATCTCAAGTACCTCAATATTCTACTCATTCATTACATAATCTCAAGTACCCCAATATGCTAAAATCTAGGGACCTTCCATATTGCAGAATATCTTACGTAATTCATGACATTACATAATCTAAATTGCATAATATTTTACGCAATTTATTACATAATCTCAAGTACCCCCATATGCTCACATCTAGATACCTCTCCATATTGCATAATATATTACGTAATTCATTACATCATCTCAAGTATGTCCATATAATCACATCTAGGGATGTCCCAAAATTGCATAATATATTAGGTAATTCATTATATAATCTCAAGTACCTTTATATACTCACATCTAGCGACCTACCCAAATTGAATAATATATTTCGTAATTCATTACATAATATCAAGTACCTCCATAAACTCACATCACGGGATGTCTTAATTTGCATAATATATTACGAAATTCATGACATAATCTCAAGTACCTCAATATTCTACTCATTCATTACATAATCTCAAGTACCCCAATATGCTAAAATCTAAGGACATTCTCATATTGCATAATATCTTACGTAATTCATTACATAATATAAATTGCATAACATTTTACGTAATTTATTACATAATCTCAAGTACCTTTATTTCCTCCCATATATGGACCTCCCCAAATTGCATAATATATTACGTAATTTATTACATAATCTCAAATAGCTCCATATGCTCACATCTAGATACCTCTCCATATTGCATAATATATTACGTAATTCATTACATAATCTCAAGTACCTCCATATGCTTACATCTAGCGACCTCCCAAAATTGCATAATATATTAGGTAATTCATTATATAATCTCAAGTACCTTTATATACTCACATCTAGCGACCTACCCAATTGAATAATATATTCCGTAATTCATTACATAATCTCAAGTACCTCCATAAACTCACATCACGGGATGTCTTAATTTGCATAATATATTACGAAATTCATGACATAATCTCAAGTACCTCAATATTCTACTCATTCATTACATAATCTCAAGTACCCCAATATGCTAAAATCTAAGGACATTCTCATATTGCATAATATCTTACGTAATTCATTACATAATATAAATTGCATAACATTTTACGTAATTTATTACATAATCTCAAGTACCTTTATTTCCTCCCATATATGGACCTCCCCAAATTGCATAATATATTACGTAATTTATTACCTAATCTCAATTACCCCATATTGCTCACATCTAAATACCCTCTCCATATTGCATAATATATTACGTAATTTATTACATCATCTCAAGTACCCCCATGCTCCATAAACCTCCTATCACGGGAATGTCTTAATTTGCATAATATATTTACGAAATTCATGACATAATCTCAAGTCCCACCCCAATATTCTACTCATTCATTACATAATCCTAATATGCTAAAATCTAGGGACCTTCTCATATTGCATAATATCTTACGTAATTCATTACATAATCTAAATTGCATAACATTTTACGTAATTATTACATAATCTCAGTACCTTCATTTCCTCACATATAGGGACCTCATCAAATTGCATATTATATTAGGTAATTCATTACATAATCTCATGTAACTCCATATGCTTACATCTAGCGACCTCCCCAAATTGCATAATATATTACGTAATTTATTACATAATCTCAAATAGCCCCATATGCTCACATCTAGATACCTCTCCATATGCATAATATATTACGTAATTCATTACATCATCTCAAGTATGTCCATATAATCACATCTAGGGTTGTCCCAATTGCATAATATATTATGTAATTTATTACATAATCTCAAGTACCCCATATCCTTACATCTAGAGACCTTTCAATAATGCATAATATATTACGTAATTCATTACATCATCTCAACTATGTCCATTTAATCACATTTAGGGATGTCCTTAAATTGCATAATATATTAGGTATTTCATTTTATAATCTCAAGTACCTTTAATCTTGCGACATCCCAAATTGAATAATATATAACGTAATTTATTACATAATCTCAAGTACCTCCATATGGTTACATCTAGCGACCTCCCCAAATTGCATAATATATTACCTAATTTATTACATAATCTCAAGTACCCCCATATGCTCACATCTAGATACCTCTCCATATTGCATAATATATTACGTAATTCATTACATCATCTCAAGTATGTCCATATAATCACTTCTAGCGACCTCCCCAAATTGCATAATATATTACCTAATTTATTACATAATCTCAAGTACCCCCATATCCTCACATCTAGAGACCTCTCCATATTGCATAATATATTACGTAATTTATAACATAATCTCAAGTATGTACATATAATCACATATAAGGATGTCCCTAAATTGCATAATATATTACGTAATTCATTATATAATCTCAAGTACCTTTAAATACTCACATCTAGCGACCTCCCAAATTGAATAATATATTACGTAATTCATTACATAATCTCAAGTACCTCCATAAACTCACATCACGGGATGTCTTAATTTCCATAATATATTACGAAATTCATGACATATGCTCAAGTAACCCCAATATGCTAAATCTAAGAAATTCTCATATTGCATAATATCTTACGTAATTCATTACATAATATAAATTGCATAACATTTTACGTAATTTATTACATAATCTCAAGTACCTTTATTTCCTCCCATATATGGACCTCCCCAAATTGCATAATATATTACGTAATTTATTACATAATCTCAAATGGCTCCATATGCTCACATATAGATACCTCTCCATATTGCATAATATCTTACGTAATTCATTACATAATATAAATTGCATAACATTTTACGTAATTTATTACATAATCTCAAGTACCTTTATTTCCTCCCATATATGGACCTCCCCAAATTGCATAATATATTACGTAATTTATACATAATCTCAAATAGCTCCATATGCTCACATCTAGATACCTCTCCTATTGCATAATATATTACGTAATTCATTACATATCTCAAGTACCTCCATATGCTTACATCTAGCGACCTCCCCAAATTGCATAATATATTACGTAATTATTACATAATCTCAAGTACCACCCCCATATGCTCACATCTAGATACCTCTCCATATTGCATAATATATTACGTAATTCATTACATCATCTCAAGTACCTCTAAACTCACTTCACGGGATGTCTTAATTTGCATAATATATTACGAAATTCATGACATAATCTCAAGTACCCCAATATTCTACTCATTCATTACATAATCCTAATATGCTAAAATCTAGGGACCTTCTCATATTGCATAATATCTTACGTAATTCATTACATAATCTAAATTGCATAACATTTTACGTAATTTATTACATAATCTCAAGTACCTTCATTTCCTCACATATATGGACCTCATCAAATTGCATATTATATTAGGTAATTCATTACATAATCTCATGTAACTCCATATGCTTACATCTAGCGACCTCCCCAAATTGCATAATATATTACGTAATTTATTACATAATCTCAAATAGCTCCATATGCTCACATCTAGATACCTCTCCATATTGCATAATATATTACGTAATTCATTACATAATCTCAAGTACCTCCATATGCTTACATCTAGCGACCTCCCCAAATTGCATAATATATTACGTAATTTATTACATAATCTCAAGTACCCCCATATGCTCACATATAGATACCTCTCCATATTGCATAATATATTACGTAATTCATTACATCATCTCAAGTACCTCCATAAACTCACTTCACGGGATGTCTTAATTTGCATAATATATTACGAAATTCATGACATAATCTCAAGTACCCCAATATTCTACTCATTCATTACATAATCCTAATATGCTAAAATCTAGGGACCTTCTCATATTGCATAATATCTTACGTAATTCATTACATAATCTAATTGCATAACATTTTACGTAATTTATTACATAATCTCAAGTACTTTCATTTCCTCACATATATGGACCTCATCAAATGGCATATTATATTAGGTAATTCATTACATAATCTCATGTAACTCCATATGCTTACATCTAGCGACCTCCCCAAATTGCATAATAATTACGTAATTTATTACATAATCTCAAATAGCCCCATATGCTCACATCTAGATACCTCTCCATATTGCATATATATAACGTAATTCATTACATCATCTCAAGTATGTCCATATAATCACATCTAGGGATGTCCCAAAATTGCATCTATATTATGTAATTTATTACATAATCTCAAGTACCCCCATATCCTTACATCTAGAGACCTCTCAATAATGCATAATATATTACGTAATTCATTACATCATCTCAACTATGTCCATTTAATTACATTTAGGGATGTCCTTAATTGCATAATATTTACGTAATTCATTACATCATCTCAAGTATGTCCATATAATCACATCTAGGGATGTCCCAAAATTGCATAATATATTAGGTAATTCATTATATAATCTCAAGTACCCCTATATACTCACATCTAGCGACCTACCCAAATTGAATAATATATTACGTAATTCATTACATAATCTCAAGTACCTCCATAAATTCACATCACGGGATGTCTTAATTTGCATAATATATTACGAAATTCATGACATAATCTCAAGTACCTCAATATTCTACTCATTCATTACATAATCTCAAGTACCCCAATATGCTAAAATCTAGGGACCTTCCATATTGCAGAATATCTTACGTAATTCATGACATTACATAATCTAAATTGCATAATATTTTACGCAATTTATTACATAATCTCAAGTACCCCGATATTCTCAGATCTAGAGACGTCTCCACAATGCATAATATATCACGTAATTCATTACATCATCTCAAGTATGTCCATATAATCACATATAGGGATGTCCCAAAATTGCATAATATATTAGGTAATTCATTATATAATCTCAAGTACCTTTATATACTCACATCTAGCGACCTACCCAAATTGAATAATATATTTCGTAATTCATTACATAATATCAAGTACCTCCATAAACTCACATCACGGGATGTCTTAATTTGCATAATATATTACGAAATTCATGACATAATCTCAAGTACCTCAATATTCTACTCATTCATTACATAATCTCAAGTACCCCAATATGCTAAAATCTAAGGACATTCTCATATTGCATAATATCTTACGTAATTCATTACATAATATAAATTGCATAATATATTACGTAATTTATTACATAATCTCAAGTACCCCCATATGCTCACATCTAGATACCTCTCCATATTGCATAATATATTACGTAATTCATTACATCATCTCAAGTACCTCCATAAACTCACTTCACGGGATGTCTTAATTTGCATAATATATTACGAAATTCATGACATAATCTCAAGTACCCCAATATTCTACTCATTCATTACATAATCCTAATATGCTAAAATCTAGGGACCTTCTCATATTGCATAATATCTTACGTAATTCATTACATAATCTAAATTGCATAACATTTTACGTAATTTATTACATAATCTCAAGTACCTTCATTTCCTCACATATATGGACCTCATCAAATTGCATATTATATTAGGTAATTCATTACATAATCTCATGTAACTCCATATGCTTACATCTAGCGACCTCCCCAAATTGCATAATATATTACGTAATTTATTACATAATCTCAAATAGCCCCATATGCTCACATCTAGATACCTCTCCATATTGCATAATATATTACGTAATTCATTACATCATCTCAAGTATGTCCATATAATCACATCTAGGGATGTCCCAAAATTGCATAATATATTATGTAATTTATTACATAATCTCAAGTACCCCCATATCCTTACATCTAGAGACCTCTCAATAATGCATAATATATTACGTAATTCATTACATCATCTCAACTATGTCCATTTAATTACATTTAGGGATGTCCTTAAATTGCATAATATATTACGTAATTCATTACATCATCTCAAGTATGTCCATATAATCACATCTAGGGATGTCCCAAAATTGCATAATATATTAGGTAATTCATTATATAATCTCAAGTACCCCTATATACTCACATCTAGCGACCTACCCAAATTGAATAATATATTACGTAATTCATTACATAATCTCAAGTACCTCCATAAATTCACATCACGGGATGTCTTAATTTGCATAATATATTACGAAATTCATGACATAATCTCAAGTACCTCAATATTCTACTCATTCATTACATAATCTCAAGTACCCCAATATGCTAAAATCTAGGGACCTTCCATATTGCAGAATATCTTACGTAATTCATTACATAATCTAAATTGCATAATATTTTACGCAATTTATTACATAATCTCAAGTACCCCGATATTCTCAGATCTAGAGACGTCTCCATAATGCATAATATATCACGTAATTCATTACATCATCTCAGGTATCTCTATTTAATCACATCTGGGGATTTCCCTAAAATGAATAATATATTACGTAATTTATTACATAATCTCAAGTACCCCTATATCCTAACATCTAGCGACCTACCCAATTGAATAATATATTACGTAATTCATTACATAATCTCAAGTACCTCCATAAACTCACTTCACGGGATGTCTTAATTTGCATAATATATTACGAAATTCATGACATATCTCAAGTACCCCAATATTCTACTCATTCATTACATAATCCTAATATGCTAAAATCTAGGGACCTTCTCATATTGCATAATATCTTACGTAATTCATTACATAATCTAATTGCATACATTTTACGTAATTTATTACATAATCTCAAGTACCTTCATTTCCTCACATATATGGACCTCATCATCAAATTGCATATTATATAGGTAATTCATTACATAATCTCATGTAACTCCATATGCTTACATCTAGCGACCTCCCCAAATTGCATATATATTACGTATTTTTACATAATCTCAAATAGCTCCATATGCTCATCACATCTAGATACCTCCTCCATATTGCATAATATATTACGTAATTCATTACATAATCTCAAGTACCTCCATATGCTTACATCTACGACCCTCCCCAAAATTGCATAATATATTACGTAATTTATTACAATTCTCAAGTACCCCCCATATGCTCACATATAGATACCTCTCATATTGCATAATATATTACGTAATTCATTACATCATCTCAAGTACCCCCTCCATAAACTCACTTCACGGAATGTCTTAATTGCATAATATATTACGAAATTCATGACATAATCTCAAGTACCCAGTATTCTACTCATTAATTACTCATCCTAATATGCTAAATCTAGGGACCTTCTCATATTGCATATCTTTACGTAATTCATTACATAATCTAATTGCATAACATTTTACGTAATTTATTACATAATCTCAAGTACTTTCATTTCCTCACATATATGGACCTCATCAAATGGCATATTATATTAGGTAATTCATTACATAATCTTCATGTAACTCCATATGCTTACATCTAGCGACCTCCCCAAATTGCATAATATATTACGTATTTATTACATATCTCAAATAGCCCCATATGCTCCATCTAGATACCTCTCCATATTGCATAATATATAACGTAATTCATTACATCATCTCAAGTATGTCCATATAATCACATCTAGGGATGTCCCAAAATTGCATAATATATTATGTAATTTATTACATAATCTCAAGTACCCCCATATCCTTACATCTAGAGACCTCTCAATAATGCATAATATATTACGTAATTCATTACATCATCTCAACTATGTCCATTTAATTACATTTAGGGATGTCCTTAAATTGCATATATATTACGTAATTCATTACATCATCTCAAGTATGTCCATATAATCACATCTAGGGATGTCCCAAAATTGCATAATATATTAGGTAATTCATTATATAATCTCAAGTACCCCTATATACTCACATCTAGCGACCTACCCAAATTGAATATATATTACGTAATTCATTACATAATCTCAAGTACCTCCATAAATTCCACATCACGGATGTCTTAATTTGCATAATATATTACGAAATTCATGACATAATCTCAAGTACCTCCATCAATATTCTACCATTCATTACATAATCTCAAGTACCCCACCAATTGCTAAAATCTAGGGACCTTCCATATTGCAGAATATCTTACGTAATTCATTACATAATCTAAATTGCATAATATTTTACGCAATTTATTACATAATCTCAAGTACCCCGATATTCTCAGATCTAGAGACGTCTCCATAATGCATAATATATCACGTAATTCATTACATCATCTCAGGTATCTCTATTTAATCACATCTGGGGATTTCCCTAAAATGAATAATATATTACGTAATTTATTACATAATCTCAAGTACCCCTATATCCTAACATCTAGCGACCTACCCAAATTGAATAATATATTACGTAATTCATTACATAATCTCAAGTACCTCCATAAACTCACTTCACGGGATGTCTTAATTTGCATAATATATTACGAAATTCATGACATAATCTCAAGTACCCCAATATTCTACTCATTCATTACATAATCCTAATATGCTAAATCTAGGACCTTCTCATATTGCATAATATCTTACGTATTCATTACATAATCTAAATTGCATAACA